>NC_092120.1:22534459-22716959 GCF_045679555.1 Salvelinus alpinus
TCATCATTTGAAACCTTTGCTTACATTTGTATACGATCATGTCTCTCTATTATGAACAGATATCCAAAATGAAAATAACTTGGATCTGATTTCCTGGTGTTTTTAGTCTTTTATGACCAACAGTGAAAATTCTGTAAAATGTCAATTGGGGAACACTGCTGTAGGCTATGTACCTTGGGCATATACACAATGATCTATTGTGTATATGCCCAAGGTACATAGCCTGCAGCAGGGAAAGTACTTTTTCCCTTGACTTTTTCCACATTTTGTTACAGCCTTACTCTAAAATTGATTAAATAAATTAAATCCTCAGCAATACAATACCCCATAATGACAAAGCAAAAATAGGTTTTTAGAAATTTTTGCAAATGTTTAAAAAATGTAAAACAGAAATTCAGACCCTTTGCTATGAGATTACAAATTGAGCTCAGTTGCATCCTGTTTCCATTGATCATCCTTGAGATGATTCTACAACTTGATTGGAGTCCACATGTGGTCTATTCAATTGATTTGACATGATTTAGAAAGGCACACATCTGTCTATATATGGTCCCACAGTTGACAGTGCATATCAGAACAAAAACCAAGCCATGGGGTCGAAGGAATTGTCCGTAGAGCTCAGAGACAGGACTGTGTCAAGGCACAGATCTGGCGAAGGGTACCAAAACATTTCTGCAGCATTGTAGGTCCCCAAGAACACAGTGGCCTCATTCTTCAATGGAAAAAGTTTGGAACCACAAATACTCTTCCTAGAGCTGGCTGCCTGGCCAAACTGAGCAATCGGAGGGCCTTGGTCAGGGAGGTGACCAAGAAGCCAATGGTCACTCTGACAGAACTCCAGAGTTCCTCTGTGGCGATGGGAGAACTTTCCAGAAGGACAACCATCTCTGCAGCACTCCACCAATCAGGCCTTTATGGTAGAGTGGCCAGATGGAAGCCACTCCTGAGTAAAAGGCACATGACAGCCCTCTTGGAGTTTGCCAAAAGGCACCTAAAGACTCTCAGACAATGAGAAACAAGATTCTCTGGTCTAATGAAACCAAGATTTAAATCTTTGGCCTGAATGCCAAGCATCATGTCTGGATGAAACCTGGCACCATCCCTAAGGTGAAGCATGTTAGTGGCAGCATCATGCTGTGGGGATGTTTTTCAGCGGCAGGGACTGGGAGACTAATCGAGAAAAAGATTAACGGAGCAATGTACAGAGAGATCCTTGATGAAAACCTGCTCAGGACCTCAGACTGGGACCACGGTTCACCTTACAACAGGACAACTACCCAAAGCACACAGCCAAGACAATGCATGAAGACTTGGGACAGGTCGTGAATGTCCTTGAGTGGCCCAGTCAGAGCACGGACTAGAACCCGATCGAACATCTCTGGAGAGACCTGAAGATAGCTGTGCAGCGACACTTCCCATCCAACCTGACAGGGCTTGAGAGGATCTGCAGAGAAGAATGGGAGAAAGTCCCCAAACACAGGTGTGCCAAGCTTGTGGCATCATACCCAAGAAGACTCAATGCTGTAATTGCTGCCAAAGGTGCTTCAAAAAGTACTGAGTAAAGGGTCTGAATACTTATGTAAATGTGATATTATTATAAAAAATATAAAATTAGCAAAATGTCTAAAAACCTGTTTTTGCTTTGTCATTAATGGCGTATTGTGTGTTGATTGATGATAGGAAAACAATTGAATCAATTTTATAAAAAGTCAAGGGGTCTAAATACTTTCAAAAGGCCCTGTATACACTAACTGACTAATAGAGGGTGTGGGTTGAAGCCACCGTGCGTCCATCTTGGCACTCCCCCATCATTGTAGAAAATATTTAGGATGATATAGATATGCATTTATTAATGACTACATTTGTTTTTGCCACATTATTCTATTATACACTTTTAAATTATATAAGTGTGTGTGTGTGTGTATATATATATACAGTGGGGAGAACAAGTATTTGATACACTGCCGATTTTGCAGGTTTTCCTACTTACAAAGCATGTAGAGGTCTGTCATTTTTATCATAGGTACACTTCATCTGTGAGAGACGGAATCTAAAACAAAAATCCAGAAAATCACATTGTATGATTTTTAAGTAATTAATTTGCATTTTATTGCATGACATAAGTATTTGATCACCTACCAACCAGTAAGAATTCCGGCTCTCACAGACCTGTTAGTTTTTCTTTAAGAAGCCCTCCTGTTCTCCACTCATTACCTGTATTAACTGCACCTGTTTGAACTCGTTACCTGTATAAAAGACACCTGTCCACACACTCAATCAAACAGACTCCAACCTCTCCACAATGGCCAAGACCAGAGAGCTGTGTAAGGACATCAGGGATAAATTGTAGACCTGTACAAGGCTGGGATGGGCTACAGGACAATAGGCAAGCAGCTTGGTGAGAAGGCAACAACTGTTGGCACAATTATTAGAAAATGGAAGAAGTTCAAGATGACGGTCAATCACCCTCGGTCTGGGGCTCCATGCAAGATCTCACCTCGTGGGGCATCAATGATCATGAGGAATGTGAGGGATCAGCCCAGAACTACACGGCAGGACCTGGTCAATGACCTGAAGAGAGCTGGGACCACAGTCTCAAAGAAAACCATTAGTAACACACTACGCCGTCATGGATTAAAATCCTGCAGCGCACGCAAGGTCCCCCTGCTCAAGCCAGCGCATGTCCAGGCCCGTCTGAAGTTTGCCAATGACCATCTGGATGATCCAGAGGAGGAATGGGAGAAGGTCATGTGGTCTGATGAGACAAAAATAGAGCTTTTTGCTCTAAACTCCACTCGCCGTGTTTGGAGGAATAGAAGGATGAGTACAACCCCAAGAACACCATCCCAACCGTGAAGCATGGAGGTGGAAACATCATTCTTTGGGGATGCTTTTCTGCAAAGGGGACAGGACGACTGCACCGTATTGAGGGGAGGATGGATGGGGCCATGTATCGCGAGATCTACACCAACAACCTCCTTCCCTCAGTAAGAGCGTTGAAGATGGGTCGTGGCTGGGTCTTCCAGCATGACAACGACCCGAAACACACAGCCAGGGCAACTAAGGAGTGGCTCCGTAAGAAGCATCTCAAGGTCCTGGAGTGGCCTAGCCAGTCTCCAGACCTGAACCCAATAGAAAATCTTTGGAGGGAGCCGAAAGTCCGTATTGCCCAGCGACAGCCCCGAAACCTGAAGGACCTGGAGAAGGTCAGTATGGAGGAGTGGGCCAAAATCCCTGCTGCAGTGTGTGCAAACCTGGTCAAGAACTACAGGAAACGTATGATCTCTGTAATTGCAAACTAAGGTTTCTGTACCAAATATTAAGTTCTGCTTTTCTGATGTATCAAATACTTATGTCATGCAATAAAATGCAAATTAATTACTTAAAAATCATACAATGTGATTTTCTGGATTTTTGTTTTAGATTCCGTCTCTCACAGTTGAAGTGTACCTATGATAAAAATTACAGACCTCTACATGCTTTGTAAGTAGGAAAACCTGCAAAATCATCAGTGTATCAAATACTTGTTCTCCCCACTGTATATGTGTGTGTGTGTGTGTATATATGTATGTATGTCTGTGTGTGTGTGTGTATATTTTTAGTTTAACCTTTATTTAACTAGGCAAGTCAGTTAAGAACAAATTCTTATTTACAATGACGGCCTAGGAACAGTGGGTTAACTGCCTTGTTCAGGGGTAGAACGACAGATTTTTACCTTGTCAGCACGGGAATTTGATCTAGCAACCTTTCGGTTACTGGCCCAACGCTCTAACCACTAGGCTACCTGCCAACCCGGCATATATAAACTCAGCAATAAAAGAAACGTCCCTTTTTCAGGACCCTGTCTTTCAAAGATAATTCGTAAAAATCCAAATAACTTCTCAGATCTTCATTGTAAAGGGTTTAAAGACTGTTTCCCATGCTTGTTCAATGAACCATAAACAATTAATGAACATGCACCTGTGGAACGGTCGTTAAGACACTAACAGCCTACAGACGGTAGGCAATTAAGGTCGGTCACAGTTTTGAAAACCTAGGACACTAAAGAGACCTTTCTACTGACTCTGAAAAACACCGAAAGAAAGATGCCCAGGGTCCCTGCTCATCTGTGTGAACGTGCCTTAGGCATGCTGCAAGGAGGCATGAGGACTGCAGATGTGTCCAGGGCAATAAATTGCAATGTCCGTACTGTGAGTCGCCTAACACAGCGCTACAGGGAGACAGGTTGGACAGCTGATCGTCCTCGCAGTCGCAGACCACGTGTAACAACACCTGCACAGGATCGGTACATCTGAACATCACAGCTGCGGGACAGGTACAGGATGGCAACAACAACTGCCCGAGTTTCACCAGGAACGCACAATCCCTCCATCAGTGCACAGACTTTCCGCAATAGGCTGAGAGAGGCTGGACTGAGGACTTGTAGGCCTGTTGTAAGGCAGGTCCTCACCAGACATCACCGGCAACAACGTCGCCTATGGGCACAAACCCACCGTCGCTGGACCAGACAGAACTGGCAAAAACTGACGAGTCGCGGTTTTGTCTCACCAGGGGTGATGGTCGAATTCGCGTTTATGGTCAAAGGAATGAGCGTTACACCGAGGCCTGTACTGTGTAGCGGGATCGATTTGAAGGTGGAGGGTCCGTCATGGTCTGGGGCGGTGTGTCACAGCATCATTGGACTGAGCTTGTTGTCATTGCAGGCAATCTCAATGCTGTGCGTTACAGGGAAGGCATCCTCCTCCCTCATGTGGTACCCTTCCTGCAGGCTCATCCTGACATGACCCTCCAGCAAGACAATGCCACCAGCCATACTGCTCGTTCTGTGTGTGATTTCCTGAATTTGGAAGACCCATTTGCGACCAAGCTTTAACTTCCTGACGGATGTCTTGAGATGTTGCTTCAATATATCCACATAATTTTCCTCCCTCTTGATGCCATCTATTTTGTGAGGTGCACCAGTCCCTCTTGCAGCAAATCACCACCACAACATGATGCTGCCACCCCTGTGCTTCATGGTTGGGATGGTGTTCTTCGGCTTGCAAGCCTCTCCCTTTTTCCTCCAAACATAACGATGGTCATTATGGCCAAACAGTTCTATTTTTGTTTCATCAGACCAGAGGTCATTTCTCCAAAAAGTGCGATCTTTGTCCCCATGTGCAGTTCCAAACCGTAGTCTGGCTTTTTTATAGCGGTTTTGGAGCCGTGGCTTCTTCTTTGTTGAGCGGCCTTTCAGGTTATGTCGATATAGGACTCGTTTTACTGTGGATATAGATACTTTTGTACCTGTTTCCTCCAGCATCTTCACAAGGTCCTTTGCTGAGTGGTCCCATGGTGTTTATACTTGCATATTATTGTTTGTACAGATGAACGTGGTACCTTCAGGCATTTGGAAATTGCTCCCAAGGATGAACCAGACTTGTGGAGGTCTACAATTTTTTTTATTAGGTCTTTGCTGATTTCTTTTAATTTTCCCATGATGTCAAGCGGAGAGGCACTGATTTTGAAGGTAGGCCTTGAAATACACCTCCAATTGACTCAAATGATGTCAATTAGCCTATCAGAAACTTCTAAAGCCACGACATCATTTTCTGTAATTTTCCAAGCTATTTAAAGGCGAAGTCAACTTAGTGTATGTAAAATTTTGACCCACTGGAATTGTGATACAGTGATTTATAAGTGAAATAATCCGTCTGTAAACAATTGTTGGAAAAATGACTTGTGTCATGCACAAAGTAGATGTCCTAACCGACTTGCCAAAACTATAGTTTGTTAACAAGAAATTTGTGGAGTGGTTGAAAAACGAGTTTTTATGACTCCAACCTATGTGTATGTAAACTTCCGACTTCAACTGTAGGTATCAAACTTGGTACACTAATACTAGATACCTTTTAAGAACATTTTAAAGATTGGAGGCAGCAGGGTGCGAATTATGGGGGATCCCCTGAATGAAACATTAGCTCCCCTAAATGCAACAAAAGTCAAACTTTGGTTGGGGGGGGGTCTCTAAATAATGTTAATTTTACAATTATCCTATTTGTTTAAAATGCAGTGGGAAATATGTTTTACTGTGGTAAATATGAAAATAAATGCTTCCAAATGAAACTAACACCCCTACCTCTCTGTCATGGTTTAAACCATTTATTTCTAGGTGGCTCCACAAACAGTCTCCTGGTCCCACTGCCTGTCCACTCAGTATAAAAATAGCCTTTATTTTAATGCGTTAGATTTATCCGTTGATTTATCATTGTTTGCTTTTGTCAGTCAGCTGTTTAGAGCGCTCACTGCTGTGTTTTCCAGGTGCGCGCGGGGTATTGGTGTTCTCTGTGCCATCCGTGGCCAGAAGAAGTAGACCATTTTATTTAGCTACATTATCTTCTATCACACAATATTTGTTTTCTTTCCTGGATCAGCTGATGATGGTTGCCAATATCACTAGACTACAGCTAGACACCAATGTGCATCCAATCCATCCAACACGAATGACAGTAGGCCTATAGTTGACTCTTTCAGTTAGAAGCATTCGATTTCGCAATGGCATAGGCCTACATTCATTTGGATTTGAGTGCCCATAAGAACTGTTTTCACAGTGAAACATAATTAAATGCTACGTAGGCATAGTTACACTTGCATTTTCCGATGTTCTAATTAAATTGTTAAATGCTTACAAATGACAAAGAACACTGTCATAAATGCCATTAATGTAAGGAAAGAAAGGTTGTGTTTTATGTCACACGATCTGTGAAGACTCCAAGCATTCACCTCATAAATTATAGACAACTCATGAACTAGGGTGTAAACATATTTTGATTCAACTTGGTGTACTATGTTAAATGTAGGCTACCTGCTCTGCGTTTGTTCATGTGTGTACAATTGCCTCGGCTGAGAGGGTAGACTTGGCCTACACCACCACAGTGGTTTGGTTTTAGAAGAGGGGGGGGACATAACCTAGCGGGATTGTTTGGGGTTATCCAAAGCTAATTTCCTGTATTTTTACACAATCCAATATGCCGTCTCCATTTAGAAAAAAAGGAAGCAAAAACGCCCACAGTCAACAAGCTAGGTAAGAGATCATTATTAAATATGTTTAAGTGATTCAAAAGACTGAACTAGATCAAAGGTAATTGAATAATAAATATTGTGTTGCACCTTTTACCGAATAGCCTAACAAATGAGCAACTCTTGAAAAAATACAAAGACTTTTGATTGTCTTTATTAAGTCAAATTTCAGCCAGGCCGACCAGCCAGCCCGAGCTGCCTGCACGCACAACCCCCACCAGTCTAGACAATAACTCTCACCAAAAAAATTCCTTCACAGTTCATACCTTAAATTTTTTGGGGGAAACAAACTAAACAAAAAAAAAACTACATACACCTCAAATATACATGAACACACAGAAACCTAAAAAAAAAAACTGCACAATATAGCTGGGTCGCCCCGTCCTGTCCCTAGGGATCCACTACCCTGCAGCGCCCCAACACACCCCACTCACCTTTAGGATCTTAGTGAAACATTCATATTGGTTTCGGGTGTGTTTGGCAAAAGCCAGAGTGATAACCCACAGGATGGCAGACCACCAGGGCCAGGACTGAGCAGCCCAGCAGCTAGGGATGGCCTAAATACGTATCTCCCCCTTTTCAATACAGACTCCTTTAGTCGTACTGTATTCCATATAAGGCACCCAGACCTAACGAAAGTTTCCCAGTATACCCCCTAGTAATAAATCAAATCTAGTGATACATGACTTGACATTGTGGGAGGATAAACAAGCCTTCCAATAAATGGCAATGCATTTCTTAGCAGCTATAAATGCTTGGTTACACAGTTTCTTAAGATACGTCTCCAGAATCAACATTTCCAAGCAAACAAAAACCGGGAGAAGGGAGAATCTGTAGACATGCTGAGATAAAAGACCATACTCTTTGCCAGAATTCAGCCAGCCTTCATAAGACCGTAATATATGCAAATATGTCCCCTTTTGTGTTTTACACCTCCAGCGGAGGACTTACATTTCTGAGTGCATGTAATTCAGTTTCAATGGCATATGGAATGTTCTACGGATGGTCTTCAACTGCAGTAATTTATGTCTGAGATGATATGAACATGACTGGGCATTCAAACACATCTGTAGCCATTCTCTTTCAACCCTTGATACATTTTGGAAATCAACTTTGGAGGTTTGTCAGACTGCCTTAAAATAACATCTGGCTTGTCCAGTGTTTACTGCACAGAGAGAATAACGTTTTGCATCTGCAAAAATTCACCTCACCTCTGTCACAAACTGGTCTTCCCTGGCTGCCTGACCCTGCTGAAACCCCTGTCACCATCTAATCCTCCTAAAATGAGGTATGACAAACAATTACCTTGGTGTACATTTATACATAATATCATCCAATAATATAATCAATGGTTCAATAATTGAAATGACCATGATTCCCTGTTCCCAGACCGTAGCTTTAAGCTTAAACTGCTGTCCTGTAGCTACTGTAGGTCTACCCATCAATTCAAGATGGAACGTTGTATCATTCACTGTTATTGTTAATAAAGGCTTACTGCAAAATTCACCTGAGCTCCGTAGACTGATCTTCCCTTGCTGTCTGACCCTGCTGGGAACACTATCGCCCTCTGATCCTGCTAAGACATGATGAGTATAGTGTTGTGTACTGACTGCACTGGAGCGCTGCATCCCCACTGAATGCCTGCGGGACCCAACGGAGATCATTGTGGCGCGGTCTGTATTTTTCATGCTGCGGGCGGGAGCGGGCTGTCAGACAGACGACTTTGGGATGAACATATTTTGTTGTCCCACAGATTATTTGGAACGGTCCTCTTTCTGCTTTGTATGCATTAGCCTACATATTGTATTAAAAGCACTTTTTTTTGTTGCATTATTCACACACTCAGAATTCACTGCTTCAACTTAATGGTGAGCAAGCCTTTTTCTACAAATATTGATTACCCATTTGTCTCTGCCTGCAAATCGTCCTCCTATAAAGGTAGGCTATATCCTAGAGGACATAGCGAGTGTTGCTGTCATCATCCTTGCTGCCTCCAGTTCAGTAGCCATACCTGCAAGATCAGGTGTTCTCAATTAAATAGTAGGCTATAGCCTATTCATGGGCGGGGAATAACGGAGCAGTTATCTTTCCAAGGAAATGTTATTCCTAAATAAGCCTATGACTAGGCCATAGTTTACTACATTGCCTAGAAATAGGCCTAAATGTTGATCACTCATATTCAGTGGCGATTTTAGCATGTAAATCTTCGTGGGGTCCCCAAAAAATTTTGGGGATGGATGCCAGCAAAGCCACAACACTAAACAATACATTAATTGCACTCAAACGGTGCCCACCAACTGTTAGGGCTTACCTAAAGCTGTCCCAACAGCAGAGTCCCAACAGGCTATCGCTATCTGACTGATAACTAGAGGCTAGAGCTGACCTGGCTGTGGTAGCTACTAGCTAGCGTAGCTTATTCATTCACCTCAGTCGAGAGGGGATGACACATTAGCTAACATTACATGTCAGGTTACAATACTTGCTCAGCACTGTTCTGTTAAGTTAAACATTGGTGACCTTGCCAGCTACATCAGTCAACTAAAGGATAGCCAATTTCTGCTCTGCTTGTTTTACAACTCGGTGAAAGAACGCAACACATACACACGGAACTATTCTCAACTCTCCAATGCTGGTCCAGCCAGCCTTCCAGAAGCTTTGCCTTCACACAGCCTGTCAGCCCGCTCTGTGGTGTCCACAAGTGGTCCTAAATCTAGCCGGCTGAACACTCCAAACAGCCTACCTGACTTCTCAGGGGTGTCTGCATGGTCCTAAAGCACCCCATCGCCGTTTTTGAATCACATGCAATGATAAAACTGGGGAGGGACAAAAATGCAATTTCAGAACAAGCTACAGACTAGCCACCCTGTATTGTCAGAGCATATTTATCGTATGCCACGCGTTGTTTGATTTTGTCCGCATCATGAGAAAAAAAGAAGCTAACATTCAGCACAATCATCCTTAAATTACGTGGTGTTTTTGGTCCTACAGTAACGGTATAGTATGCTATTATATTCAGGCTGTTATGTAGAATACTAATTAATCATTCAGTAAGTGATGTGAGACAGTAATTCATTGCTCCGGTGCGCTCCAGCAGCACTACACCCTTGATTATACTCAGGATTCCAAAATGACCACCAACCAGCAGGTGTGCTCTCTGACGCGTGACTCCAACCGCAGGACGACGTGGGCCAGGGGGAGAGCCCGAGAGTAAGGAGCGGGCCGGTCTGGATGCCAGAGATGGAAATCTCGGACGATGTTGGGGTCCAGGATGTCGGCTGTCGGGACCCAACAGCGCTCCTCTGGGCTGTACCCCTCCCAGTCCACCAGGTACTGGAGCCGACCCCCCCCCCCCCGACGTCGGGAGTCCAGAAGAAACCTGACGGCATAGATTATTAAGGTCTCCAGGTCTCTCCTGGACTCCCGACATTGTGGGGGTCGGCTCCAGTACCTGGTCGACTGGGAGGGGTGCGGCCCAGAGGAGCGCTGTTGGGTCCCATCGATGTCCATGGGAAGCGGAGGGGTGTTGAAGGGGACGACACCAGCCAGGGGACCAGGAACCACCGGTCTGAGTAGGGAAACATAAAAAGAGGGTGAGATCGGGTAGTTGATATGTCACCTCATTGACCTTCTGGAGGACCTTGAAGGGCCCCACAAACCGGGGGTGGAGAGCCAGATGTGATCACCAGGATGGAACACAGGAGCCTCACCAATATGTGTGAAATGCTTGATAATGTATGTGATATCAACAGAGAAGTATATCTTCTGGGTGATTTAAATATTGACTGGCTATCATCAAGCTGCCCACTCAGGAAAAAACTTCAAACTGTAACCAATGCCTGCAACCTGGTTCAGATTATCAGTCAACCTACCATGGTAGTTACAAACAGCACAGGAATTAAATCATCAATAAGTATTGATCACATTTTTACTAACGCTGCAGATAATTGCTTGAAAGCAGTATCTGAATCCATAGGATGTAATGATCACAATATAATCGCCATATCTAGGAATACCAAAGTTCCAAAGGCTGGGCCTAATATAGTGTATAAGAGGTCATACAATAAGTTGTGTAGTGATTCATATGTTGATGATGTAAAGAATATTTTCTGCTCTGTGGTGTGTGATGAGGAGCAACCAGACGCTGCACTTGACACATTTATGAAACTACTTATTGCAGTTACTAATAAGCACGCACCCATTAAGAAAATGACTGTAAAACTGTTAAATCCCCTTGGATTGATGAGGAATTGAAAAATGGTATGGTTGAGAGGGATGAGGCAAAAGGTATGGCAATTAAGTCTGATTGGCAAACATACTGCAAATTAAGAAATCATGTGAATAAACTTAATAAAAATAAACTATACTATGAAACAAAGATACATTATATAAAGAATAATAGTGAAAAGCTTTGGGGCACCTTAAATTAAACTCTGGGGAAAAAAGCCAACTCGGCTCCTTCATTTATTGAATCAGATGGCTCATTCATCACAAAACCCACTGATATTGCCAACTACTTTAATGACTTTTTCATTGGCAAGATAAGCAAACTTAGGAATGACATGCCAGCAACACTACACATCCAAGTATATCTCACCAAATTATGAAAGACAGGATTTGTACTTTTGAATTCCGTAAAGTCAGTGTGGGAGAGGTGAAAAATCGGTTGTCTATCAACAATGACAAGCCACCGGGGTCTGACAATTTAAGGATAATAGCAAACAATATTGCCACTCCTATTTGACACATCTTCAATTTAAGACTACTAGAGAGCGTGTGCCCTCAAGCCTGGAGGGAAGATAAAGTCATTCCGCTATCCAAGAATAGTAAAGTCCCCTTTGCTGGCTCAAATAGCCGACCAATCAGCCTGTTACCAACCCTTAGAAAACTTCTGGAAAAAATTGTGTTTGACCAGATACAATGCTATTTCACAGTAAACAAATTGACAACCGAATTTCAGCATGCTTATAGGGAAGGACATTCAACAAGCACAGCACTTACACAAATTATTGATGATTGGCTGAGAGAAATTGATGATAAAAAGATTGTGGGGGCTGTCTGGTTAGACTTCAGTGCAGCTTTTGACATTATTGATCATAGTCTGCTTCTGGAAAAACTTGTGTTATGGCTTTACACCGCCTGCTATATTGTGGATAAAGAGTTACTTGTCTAACAGAACACAGAGGGTGTTCTTCAATGGAAGCCTATCAAATATAATCCAGTCAGAATCAGGAATTCCCCAGGGTAGCTGTTTAGGCCCCTGCTTTTATTTTATTTTACTAATGACATGACACTGACTGAGTAAGGCCAGAGTTTCTATGTATGCGGATGACTCAACACTCTACACGTCAGCTGCTACAGCGACTGAAATGACTGCAACACTCAACAAAGAGTTGCAGTTAGTTTCAGAGTGGGTGCAAGGAATAAGTTAGCCTTAAATATTTCTAAAACTAAAAGCATTGTATTTGGAACAAAACACTCACGGAACCCTAATCATCAAATCAAATCAAATCAGGTTTATTTTATATAGCCCTTCGTACATCAGCTAATATCTCGAAGTGCTGTACAGAAACCCAGCCTAAAACCCCAAACAGCAAGCAATGCAGGTGTAGAAGCACGGTGGCTAGGAAAAACTCCCTAGAAAGGCCAAAACCTAGGAAGAAACCTAGAGAGGAACCAGGCTATGAGGGGTGGCCAGTCCTCTTCTGGCTGTGCCGGGTGGAGATTATAACAGAACTATGCCAAGATGTTCAAAATATTCATAAGTGACAAGCATGGTCAAATAATAATCATGAATAATTTTCAGTTGGCTTTTCATAGCCGATCATTAAGAGTTGAAAATAGCAGGTCTGGGACAGGTGGCGGTTCCATAACCGCAGGCAGAACAGATGAAACTGGAATAGCAGCAAGGCCAGGCGGACTGGGGACAGCAATGAGTCATCATGCCCGGTAGTCCTGACGTATGGTCCTAGGGCTCAGGTCCTCCGAGAGAGAGAAAGAAAGAGAGAATTAGAGAGAGCCAAGATTTTCAAAATGTTCATAAATGACAAGCATGGTCAAATAATAATCAGGAATAAATATCAGTTGGCTTTTTATAGCCGATCATTAAGAGTTGAAAACAGCAGGTCTGGGACAGGTAGGGGTTCCATAACCGCAGGCAGAACAGCTGAAACTGGAATAGCAGCAAGGCCAGGCGGACTGGGGACAGCAAGGAGTCATCATGCCCGGTTTGCCGTGACGTATGGTCCTAGGGCTCAGGTTCTCCGAGAGAGAGAAAGAAAGAGAGAACGAGAGAATTAGAGAGAGCATACTTAAATTCACACAGGACACTGGATAAGATAGGAGAAGTACTCCAGGTATAACCAACTGACCCTAGCCCCCCGACACATAAACTACTGCAGCATAAATACTGGAGGCTGAGACAGGAGGGGTCAGGAGACACTGTGGCCCCATCAGAAGAAACCCCCGGACAGGGCCAAACAGGAAGGATATAACCCCACCCACTTTGCCAAAGCACAGCCCCCACACCACTAGAGGGATATCTTCAACCACCAACTTACAATCCTGAGACAAGGCCGAGTATAGCCCACAAAGATCTCCACCACAGCACAAACCAAGGGGGGGCGCCAACCCAGACAGGAAGATCACGTCAGTAACTCAACCCACTCAAGTGACGCACCCCTCCCAGGGACGGCATGAAAGAGCACCAGTAAGCCAGTGACTCAGCCCCTGTAATAGGGTTAGAGGCAGAGAATCCCAGTGGAGAGAGGGGAACCGGCCAGGCAGAGACAGCAAGGGCGGTTCGTTGCTCCAGAGCCTTTCCGTTCACCTTCACACTCCTGGGCCAGACTACACTCAATCATATGACCTACTGAAGAGATAAGTCTTCAGTAAAGACTTAAAGGTTGAGACCGAGTCTGCGTCTCTCACATGGGTAGGCAGACCGTTCCATAAAAATGGAGATCTATAGGAGAAAGCCCTGCCTCCCGCTGTTTGCTTAGAAATTCTAGGGACAATTAGGAGGCCTGCGTCTTGTGACCGTAGCGTACGTATAGGTATGTACGGCAGGACCAACTCGGAAAGATAGGTAGGAGCAAGCCCATGTAACGCTTTATAGGTTAACAGTAAAACCTTGAAATCAGCCCTTGCCTTAACAGGAAGCCAGTGTAGGGAAGCTAGCACTGGAGTAATATGATCAAATTTCTTGGTTCTAGTCAGGATTCTAGCAGCCGTATTTAGCACTAACTGAAGTTTATTTAGTGCTTTATCCGGGTAGCCGGAAAGTAGAGCATTGCAGTAGTCTAACCTAGAAGTAACAAATGCATGGATTAATTTTTCTGCATCATTTTTGGACAGAAAATTTCTGATTTTTGCAATGTTACGTAGATGGAAAAAAGCTGTCCTTGAAACAGTCTTGATATGTTCGTCAAAAGAGAGATCAGGGTCAAGAGTAACGCCGAGGTCCTTCACAGTTTTATTTGAGACGACTTTACAACCATCAAGATTAATTGTCAGATTTAACAGAAGATCTCTTTGTTTCTTGGGACCTAGAACAAGCATCTCTGTTTTGTCCGAGTTTAAAAGTAGAAAGTTTGCAGCCATCCACTTCCTTATGTCTGAAACACAGGCTTCTAGCGAGGGCAATTTTGGGGCTTCACCATGTTTCATTGAAATGTACAGCTGTGTGTCATCCGCATAGCAGTGAAAGTTAACATTATGTTTTCGAATAACATCCCCAAGAGGTAAAATATATAGTGAAAACAATAGTGGTCCTAAAACGGAACCTTGTGGAACACCGAAATGTACAGTTGATTTGTCAGAGGACAAACCATTCACAGAGACAAACTGATATCTTTCCGACAGGTAAGATCTAAACCAGGCCAGAACTTGTCCGTGTAGACCAATTTGGGTTTCCAGTCTCTCCAAAAGAATGTGGTGATCGATGGTGTCAAAGGCAGCACTAAGGTCTAGTAGCACGAGGACAGATGCAGAGCCTCGGTCTGACGCCATTAAAAGGTAATTTACCACCTTCACAAGTGCAGTCTCAGTGCTATGATGGGGTCTAAAACCAGACTGAAGCATTTCGTATACATTGTTTGTCTTCAGGAAGGCAGCTTTTTCTAAAATTTTTGAGAGGAATGGAAGATTCGATATAGGCCGATAGTTTTTTATATTTTCCGGGTCAAGGTTTGGCTTTTTCAAGAGAGTCTTTATTACTGCCACTTTTAGTGAGTTTGGTACACATCCGGTGGATAGAGAGCCGTTTATTATGTTCAACATAGGAGGGCCAAGCACAGGAAGCAGCTCTTTCAGTAGTTTAGTAGGAATAGGATCCAGTATGCAGCTTGAAGGTTTAGAGGCCATGATTATTTTCATCATTGTATCAAGAGATATAGTACTAAAACACTTAAGTGTCTCTCCCGATCCCAGGCCCTGGCAGAGCTGTGCAGATCCAGGACAGCTAAGCCCTGGAGGAATATGCAGATTTAAAGAGGAGTCCGTAATTTGCTTTCTAATGATCATGATTTTTTCCTCAAAGAAGTTCATTAATTTATTACTGCTGCTTTATTACTGCTAATCCTCAACTGCTAATCCTCAACTAAATCTTGTAATAAATAATGTGGAAATTGAGCAAATTGAGATGACTAAACTGCTTGGAGTAACACTAGATTGTAAACTGTCAAGGTAAAAACATATTGACGCAGTAGTAGCTAAGATGGGGAGAAGTTTGTCCATAATAAAGCGATGCTCTGTCTTAACACTATTAACAAGGCAGGTCCTACAGGCCCTAGTTTTGTCGCACCTTGACTACTGTTCAGTCGTGTAGTCAGGTGCCAGAAAAAAGGACTCAGGAAAGTTGCAATTGGCTCAGAACCAGGCAGCACGGCTGGCCCTTGGATGTACACAGAACTAATATTAATGTCAATCGCTCCTGGCTCAAAGTGGAGGAGAGATTGACTTCATCACTACTTTTATTTATGAGAGGTATTGACATGTTGAATGACACCCATGCATACCCCACAAGACATGCCACAAGGGGTCTCTTCACAGTCATCAAGTCCAGAACAGACTATGGGAGGCACACAGTATGAGCCATGACTACATGGAACTCTATTCCACATCAAGTAACTGACGCAAGCAACAAAATTTGATTAAAAAAAACAGATAAATAACCTTATGTTACAGTAGGGACTGTGAAGCAGCACAAACATTGGCACACACACACATGGAATTAGTACTGTAGATATGTGGTAGTGGTAGAGTAGGGGCCTGAGGGCCCACAGTGTGATGTGAAATCTGTGAATGTATTGTAATAATTAAAAATTGTATAAACTGCCTTAATTTTGCTGGACCCCAGGAAGAGTAGCCGCTGCTTTGGCAGCAGCTAATGTGAATCCATAATAAATACAAATACTGCGATGGCGGTCCGCTTGCTCCTTCTGGTGGCAGACGGCGCATTGGAACCTCACGTGGGCAGGGTTCCAAACCTCATCTGTTCGTCAGAACTACTTGTCCACCCCAGGGGCTTCGGTCTGGCTCAGAGTCCATGGAACCAGGGCCGATATCCCAGGATGCACTGGAAAGGGGTGACGACGTGAGTTCTGGGTATACTCCGCCGGGGAAGGAACCTCCCCAGCTCCTGGTTGGTCCTCTCCACCTACCCGTGGGACTGAGGCTGGATCATATCACCTACATCTTTCCTGCCACCCTAGACCCACTTCAGTTTGCATACCGCCCCAACAGGTCTACAGACGATGCAATTGCTATCACAATGCACAGTTCCCTATCCCATCTGGACAAGAGGAATACCTATGTAAGAATGCTGTTCATTGACTACAGCTCAGCATTCAACACCATAGTACTCATCATTAAGCTTGAGGCCCTGGGTCTCAACCCCACCCTGTGCAATTGGGTGCTGGACTTTCTGACCGGGCGCCCCCCAGTTGGTGAAGGTAGGAAACAACATCTCCCCTTCGCTGATCCTCAACACTGGGGCCCCACAAGGGTGCATGCTCAGCCCCCTCCTGTACTCCCTGTTCCCCCATGACTGCATGGTCATGCACGCCTCCAACTCAATCATCAAGTTTGTGGACGACACAACAGTAGTGGGCTTGATTATCAACAACGACCAGACAGCCTACAGGGAGGAGGTGAGGTCACTCGGAGTGTGGTGTCAGGAAAACAACCTCTCACTCAACGTCAACAAAACAAAGGAGATGATCGTGGACTTCAGGAAACAGCAGAGGGAGCACATTGATGCGACAGTAGTGGAGAAGGTGAAATGTTAAGTTCCTCGGCGTACACATCACAGACAAACTGAAATGGTCCACCCCCGCAACAGCGCCTCTAACCTCAGGAGGCTGAAGAAATTTGGCTTGTCAACCACCTGAGCCACTGCCTGTTCACCCCGCTGCCATCCAGAAGGCGAGGTCAGTACAGATGCATCAAAAATGGGACTGAGAGACTAAAAAACTGCTTCTTTCCCAAGGCCATCAAACTGTTAAACAGCCATCACTAACACAGAGAGGCTGCTGCCAACATACAGACTCAAATCATTGGTCACTTTAATAAATGGATCACTAGTCATTTTAAATAATTCCACTTTAATAATGTTTACATATCTTACATTACTCATCTCATATGTATATAGTGTATTTTATACCATCTATTGCATCTTGCCTATGCCGCTCGGCCATCGCTCATCCATATATGTATATGTACATATTCCTATTCCTCCCTTTACGCTTGTGTGTATAAGGTAGTTGTTGTGGAACTGTTAGATTACTTATTAGATATTACTGCACTGCAGGAACTAGAAGCACAAGCATTTCGCTACACTCGCATTAACATCTGCTAACCATGTGTATGTGACCAATACAATTTGATTTGATTTGGTACCTGTATGTGAGGCTGGCAGGTGGCCCCAAACTTCTTCACGAAGGCTATCCATACCCGCGACGTTAATTGGGGGCCACGGTCGGAGACGATGTCCTCCAGAAGTTCATAGTGCCGGAAGACCTGCTGGAACAGTGCATTAATGTCCTGGAGAGCGGTAGGGAGACCAGAGAGAGGAATAAAATGGCAGGATTTGGTGAAACCTTCAGATGGAGGAAGATCAGTAACGAAATCTATGGACACATGGGACCAAGGCCGCTGAGGCTCAGGAAGGGGAAGGAGTTTCCCTGCTGGAGCGTGCCGGGGAGATTTGGGCACACACGGAACAGGAGTTGACATAACGGGCGATGTCCTGCGCAAAAGTGGGCCACCAGTACTTCGCAGAGATGGATTGAATGGTGCAGGTGATAACTGGGTGTCCAGTGGCAAGGGATGTGGACGTCCAGGTCAACAGCTGATCCCTTACCCCTGTGGGGACGTAGATGCGCTCTGGAGGGCTGGTAGTAGGCGCGGGTTCCCTCTCCAGAGCCTGGTGGATGTCCACGTCTATGTCCCAAAGCACAGGGGCAATGATTCGGGAGTGATTCGGGAGTGCGAATCGTAGAGACGGGACAGGGAATCGGCTTTGATGGCCTTTGAACATAGGC
Source organism: Salvelinus alpinus (assembly GCF_045679555.1). NCBI lineage: Eukaryota > Metazoa > Chordata > Actinopteri > Salmoniformes > Salmonidae > Salvelinus > Salvelinus alpinus. The sequence goes on from NC_092120.1 coordinate 22,553,059, forward strand.
GATATGACAGGGTGAAGTTGAATCTAGTGAAGAAAAGGGCCCACCTTGCTTGGCATGAGTTCAGCCGCCTAGCTGTCCGTATGTACTCCAGGTTCCGATGGTGAAGTGGCGGTTGAAGTTGGCAAACCCCAAAAACCTTTGTAGTCCCTTTATGGTGGTTGGGACTGGCCATGACCTGACTGCCTCGACTTTCCTTTCCTCCATCACCACTCCCTGCGGGCTGATCTGGTATCCCAGGAAGGAGACAGCGATCTGATGGAACTGGCACTTCTCCGCTTTGACATACAGGCGGATCTCCAGGAGGCATCCCAGGACTACCCGGACGTGGGCGATGTTAAGCTCCAAGGTGGCCGAGTAGACCACGATGTCATCGATATACATGACCACCTAGCGCCCGAACATGTCCCGGAACACTTCATTCACGAACGACTGGAACACCGACGGCGCATTGGCTAATCCACAAGGCATCACCAAGTTCTTGTAGTGCCCAGATATCGTACTGAAGGCCGTTTTCTAATCATCCCCCTCCTGCATGCGGATCAGATTGATCAGTTTAGTAAACAAAACTGGCCCCGCAGAGCTCCTCTATGGCCTTGGTTTCAACCACTGACAGGCTGCATGGAAGCGCAAAGTCTGCAAGCAGGTCGATGGTACTGTCCCAGGGGTGATGAAGAGGGAGACAGGAGGCTCGGGTCTAGGAGAAAACCTCCTGGAGATCCTGGTAAACCTCTGGGAGGTCGGGCTGGAGGGCTACCACAGGACTCTCAACTGACGTTGAACCACAGGGTAAGGGAAAGCAGGTCTTCCGACATCCTCGACCAGGAGATGGTGGGGTCATGACATTGGGGCCACGGGAGGCCCAGGATGACTTTGTGTACTGGTGTGTTGATGATGAGGAAGGGAAGGCTTTCTTGGTGCTAGGGTCCCACGGTGAGGGTGAGTGGTGCTGGGATGTGCATGATTGTGCCAGATCCCAATGGCTTGGATCCCAATGGCTTATCCAAGACTTGGACAGGAAAAGGAGAGGAGAGCGGGTGCAAGGTGGTGTTCAGGGAGGAGGCAAGGGCCTCCTAGAGCTATAGTGACAACACATGAGGAACAGCCAGCCAGTGAAATGGAAACCAGAAGGATTTGGTGGAAAGCGATGATGAAGAAATACTCACGCCTACCCCAGGACACGGATGATCACGGGACCGCCCATCTGTCCCTGTGGACCGCGGGTTGGGAGGTACCGGACACCGCTGAAGCTGGTGCCCATTCTGGCCACAATAGGAACATAGCCCCAGCGGTCTCCTGCGACGCTGCTCTGCCGCAGAGAGGTGTGTGGCCCCTACCTCCATGGCTTCAGGCTCCGCCTCAGGACGGCCATAGGACGAGGGCGAGGGGATGTCCATCGCGATGAGCACATCCAAGTAAAGGTTGTCATCCCGACACGCCAACTCCATCTGGACCTCCTTGCTCAGTCCACTTTGGAATATGGTGCGGAGCGCCAGCTTATTCCATCCGCTGGAGGCTGCCATGGAAAGTGAGGGCATATACCAGTCTGGGCACCCTGCCGGAGTAGGATTAGTCGCTCACCTCCCTCTCTGCCCTCCAGTGGATGGTCGAAGAACGCCCTGAACAGAGCCATGAACTTCTCGTGGGAACCCAGCTCTTCCTCTCCTGCCTCCCGGACGGCTGTACCCCACTCCAACGCCCGCCCGGTCAGCAGGGAAATGGCCGCGACAATCTTGGACCTCAGTGGTAGGGGCTCCCATCTGATGGGTGAAATAGAGGGAGCACTGGAGTAGGAAGCCACGGTATTTGGATGGAGTCCCGTCATACGAGCATCGCTGACCTGGACGGATTGCTGGGTGGGCTGGGACGACTTGTGGTAGGAGGCCCTCCACTAGTTGGAGGTGAATCCTCTCGGGTGGTGTCGAGGTGGTGGAGGACGAAGAGAACCTCATCCATAGCCGCACCCAGTTGCGCCAGCTGATCGTGGTGTTGGCGGAGTAGGTGTCCCTGTTCGTCGACCGTCTGGGAGATGTCCTTTTCTTCTGCTGCTTCCATATGGTGAGGCAGTATTCTGTAACGTATACGTTTGGAGTCAGGAAGCAGGCGCAGAAGGTGAGTTTAATGATAAGAAAGGCAGATAGAGAAAACAGGAGAACGTGACCTGTCCGTTCCAAATGAAATGTTGATTCCCAGTACCTGCTTCTCATCTCCAGCGTTGGTTCTTACACTGCCTGACTACTGAGGCCTAAATAAAGGGAAAGTAGTCAAGGTGATGATGAGGTCCAGGTGTGCATAATGATCAGAGCAGGTTTGCGTAATGATGATGCCAGGACCGGTGGTTAGTAGACCGAGCGCTGGAGAGGGAGTAGGCGTGACAGGATGGCAGCGTTTTATTAAATTGACCACACTGGTTGACTGACGGGCTTCCCAGACTGCCTCCATCTTTAAAATGTTCCTTTAGGTATGTATTATATTGTATCATAAAATGTAACAATTATTTCACCTATCTGCTGGACTAACACAGATTCAACCACAAAGACCAGGGAGGTTTTCCAATGCTGCGCTAAGGAGGGCACCATATTGTTAAAAGTCACCTTGTCCAAGAGAGATTTACACGGTTATCAAAACATCACGCCAGGGTAAGCCTACACGAAGCAAAGCCCTTATGTGCGTTTCTAAAATCCCCCATGGGAAAAATGAATGGTGGAAAAATTATAGGAACCATTTCTCTGTTTGACTGCTAGGTTTTATGGGTATTATTACTCATACTGTGGTACTCTATAGTGTGTAGGCCAGTGACAAAATCACAGTTTACTCTATTTAAATTCAGGCTGTAACACAACAAAATGTGGAAAAAGTTGAGGGGTGTGAATACTTTCTGAAGGCACTGCATGTCTTTTTGCCACAATGTAACAAGCTATATATTTGGCGCGCATGCAGCCTTCCCAAATGTAGGCAACTGGTCACTGTCAAAATAAAGGAAACACTTGACTAAATGAAGGATATAGATAATATGTCATGATGTAGGGTGCATTTTCCTGGCATGGTTCAGGTCCACTTGTAGTATCTATGTCAAGGCTCATTGAAGCTGTTCTGGCAGCTCGTGGTGGCCAAACACTCTAAGACACTATGTTGGTGTTTCCTTTATTTTGACAGTTACCTGTATGTGCTTGTGATAAAATTTAATCCACAGTTATGTTTTAGAACTTATTGATCCTCTGTGGCTAAATTACTCTGGTGTATTTTGAACATTGAGAACGGGCTCCTGTGGTTGGCAAAAATATATACAGTACCAATCAAAAGTTTGGACACACCTACTCATTCAAGGGTTTTTCTCTATTTTCACTATTTTCTATATTGTAGAATAATAGTGAAGATATCAAAACTATGAAATAACACATGGAATCATGTAGTAACCAAAAAAGTGTTAAACAGATCAAAATATTTTATATTTGAGATTATTCAAAGTAGCCACCCTTTGCCTTGATGACAAGGTGGTGCAGTGAGTGGCGCCGCAGTCTAAGGCACTGTATCTCAGCGCAAGAGGTGTTACTGCAGTCCCTGGTTCGATTCCAGGCTGCATCACATCTGGCTGTGTTTGGGAGTCCCATAGGGAGGCGCATAATTGGCCCGGGGTAGGTCGTCATTGTAAACAGGAATTTGTTCTTAACTGGCTTGCCTAGTTAAAGATTTTTTTTATTTTTATGACAGCTTTGCACACTCTTGCACACAGCCTGATCCTTACACATGTGCACCTTGTGCCTAGGGACAATAAAAGGCCACTATAAAAATGTGCAGTTTTGTCACACAACACAATATCTCAGATGTCTCAAGTTTTGAGCGAGTGTGCAATTGGCATGCTGACTGCAGGAATGTCCACCAGAGCTGATCCCAGAGAATCGAATGTTCATTTCTCTACCATAAGCTGCCTCCAACGTTGTTTTAGAGAATTTGGCAGTATGTCCAACCAGCCTCACAACTGCAGACCACGTATAACCACGCCAGCCCAGGACCTCAACATCCGGGTTCTTCACCTGCGGGATCATCTGAGACCAGCCACCCGGACAGCTAATGACACTGAGGAGTATTTCTGTCTGTAATAAAGCTCTTTTGTGAGGGAAAGACTCCTTTTGATTGGCTGGACTTGGCTCCCCACTCGGTGGGCCTATGACATAGATTAGGGCCAAATGAATTTATGTAATTTGACTGATTTCCTTATATGTCAAATCAAATTGTATTTGTCACAGGTGCAGAATACAACAGGTGTAGATCTTACTGTGAAATGCTTACTCACAAGCCCTTAACCAACAATGCAGTTCAAGAAATACAGTTATGAAAATATTTACTAAATAAAGTAAAAAATGTCATCAAAAAGTAACATAACAATAACGAGGCTATATACAGGGGGTAGCGGTACCGAGTCAATGTGCGGGGGTACAGGTTAGTCGAGGTCGTTTATAAAGTGACTATGCTTAGATAATAACAGCGAGTAGCAGCAGCGTGAAAACAAAGGGGTGCTGGGGGGGTCATTGATTAATTGTTCAGCAGTCTTATGGCTTGGGGGTTGAAGCTGTTAAGGAGCTGTTTGGACCTAGACTTGACGCTCAGGTACCGCTTGCCGTGAAGTAGCAAAGAGAACAGTCTATGACTTGGGTGACTGGAGTCTTTGACCATTTTTGGGGCCTTCCTCTGACACCGCCTAGTATATAGGTCCTGGATGGCAGGAAGCTGGGCCCCCGTGATGTACTGCACTACCCTCTGTAGGCACTACCCTCTGTAGAGCCTCACGGTCAGATGCCGAGCAGTTGCCATACCAGGCGGTGATGCAACCAGTTAGGATGCTCTCGATGGTGCAGCTGTAGAACTTTTTGAGGATTACGCCAAATCTTTTCAGTCTCCTGAGGGGGAAAAGGTGTTCTTGTGACCTTTTCAAAACTGTCTTGGTGTGTTTGGACCATGATAGTTTGTTGGTGATGTGAACACCAAGGAACTTGAAACTCTCGACCCGCTCCACTACAGCCCTGTTGATGTTAATGGGGCCTGTTTGGCCTTCCTATTCCTGTAGTCCACGATCAGCTCCTTTGTGTTGCTCACGTTGAGGGAGAGGTTGTTGCCCCGGCACCACACTGCCAGGTCTCTGACCTCCTCCCTATAGTCTCATCGTTGTCGGTGATCAGGCCTACCACTGTTGTGTTGTCAGCAAACTTAATGATGGTGTTGGAGTCCTGCTTGTCCATAAAGTCATGGGTGGACAGGGAGTACAGGAGGGGACTAAGCACTCACCCCTGAGTGGCAGATGTGCACTCACCCCTAGTGTGGCAGAAGCACTCACCTCTAGCGTGGCAGATGCAAGCACTCACCCCTAAGCACTCACCCAAGCACTCACCCCTAAGCACTCACCCCTAGCGTGGCAGATGTGTTGTTGCCTATCCTTACCACCTGGGGGCGGCTAGTCAGGAAGTCCAGGATCCAGTTGTAGAAGGAGGTGTTTAGTCCCAGGGTCCTTAGCTTAGTGATGAGCATTGTGGGCACTATAGTGTTGAACCCTGAGCTGTAGTCGATGAACAGCATTCTCACATACAGTTGAAGTCGGAAGTTTACATGCACTTAGGTTGGAGTCATTAAAACTCCTTTTTCAACCACTTGTTAACAACCTATAGTTTTGGCAAGTCGGTTAGGACATCTACTTTGTGCATGACACAAGTAGAAAGAAGCTCAGGTTCAGCCAGAACCTCCAGTCTCACACACTGCTGGGCCCCCGTTGCTTTACATATGTAAGCCCAGCAAGACTTCTGCTGGCATCTTCCACAGCACTCTCGCGCTCTCCTCCTTCTCTCTCTCTCTTTTACTCAATCATACACTTTCTCTGTATATACAGTTGAAGTCGGGAGTTTACATACACTTATGTTGGAGTCATTAAAACTCGTTTTTCAACCACTTCACAAATTTCTTGTTAAAAAACTATCGTTTTGGCAAAAAACTATCGTTTCGGTTCCCTTACCATCCAAGATATCCTCCCATGTCCAGGATGTCTGCTCCTCCTGGCCACGCTGCTTGGTCCGTTTGTGGTGGGATCTTCTGTCACGTTCGTTTAGAGATGGATTGGACCAAGGTGCAGCGTGGTAGGCGTACATCATCAATTTATTAAATGAACACCAAAAACAAGAAAGAATAAACGACACGTAAAGTTTTGTAGCACTATAACACAGCAACTAACCAAAAACAAGATCCCACAAACTAAAGGTGGAAAAAGGCTGCCTAAGTATGATCCCCAATCAGAGACAACGATAGACAGCTGCTTCTGATTGGGAACCATACCCAGCCAACAAAGAAATAGATCAACTAGAATGCCCACCCAAATCACACCCTGGATTCAATCAGATCAAGCACTAACCAGCAATAGCCAACACCCACATAGCTGATGTTTTGGAGGTGTCTGAGATACAACTGCGCTGGAGCTGTCAATTTGGTGAGCAGTTGCTCTTGATCATTTCCATGAAGCCACACCTGTCCCACTAGCTTTAGAAGTTCAGAACCGGTAAAGTGTTAGGCTACGTAGAAATAATGACGCTCAAATTTAGAAATTCTTATTTTGTTTAACGATTTTATCAGCCTAATCGATGTATATTACTCCTCTCTCGCTCCAGTGTTTGAACTTGTAAACAAGGCTGCATGGGATTTGGGATTTCTCTTAAAGTGACTCAGTGCAGCCAATGGCAATTTCCGCTTTAGGTATAATGCCAGGGGCCTCTTGTGAATTTGACAGCTCTAATGCAGTTCCACCGCCAAACAAAACCTCTATGCGGATGTCAGCTAAAGCAGGTATGATTAAATAGAGCCCTAAGATTGCTTAATTTGATTATTATTATGAGGCCTATAATACATTATAAATCGGCCTACGCTACATAATGAATGTTAAGTAGCCTACTGAACAGGATCCCACCACGAAAGACCAGCTATGTTAGCCTGATGAGAAGGTGCTTAAATTGTTGAGTTTGTTAATTGACCAATGATTGGAAATTATGAAAGCATGTCTTAAGAATGAAATGAGCAGTAGGCAAGCTGTAAACCCATGTCCCTATCAATTTAAGAGGTTCTGAGAAAGAATGTGTTCCATGTGTCGGCCTAGGCTACACTAAACTGGCCCGCCTTTTAGGCTATTATTCAGCCAAGGACTCGCTAGATGGCACCAGAGGATTGACGTTGCGCAACGTGAGCTGCGTGTAGCGGATAAGCACCAAGCAGAACCGTGCACTGCGCGAGCCTAATGGGAAATTTCAAGCAAACTAAATAAAGAGGAAGGTGTAATTAACATGTCGCAGTATTAATTGCATCTGCAAGTGAACGAATGAAGTAAATCTAGTTATTTATATATATATATATATATATATATATATATATATATATATATATATATATATATATATATATATATATATATATAATTAGGCGTTGCTTCTGTAAGGGTCGAGATAGATCAGAGGCCGGTGCATTTTATGCAAATCATTGAAATGGCATTGTGGGCTCCTGCACACTTTCCTTTGGAATATTTGGTTTTATTCAAATATAACATGTTACTGGTATATGCAAAGATGCTCAGTAAAGGCTCAGTAAACAAACCAAGGCTATGTAAACAAATAATAACAATTAAAATGAATGACACTCTGGAATAACAGTAAATGTTCATAGGCCTAAAAATTTGTCACGTAGGCTAGGAAATGCAATTTCCACAAGTTCCCAAAAAGAAAGCCCACTATGGAAGAAGGCATGTAAGACCAAGCCCTGCAGTTCTCATATTGACATTTCTTCTTTCGTAGGGAGTCTTTGAGGTAGCCTGCAGCCAAGTCCATCCAAATGTATCAATCAGGTGTTAATGGTGGATTGGCACTAAGGAGTCATCTAACCATAAAGGTACTAGGCTATACAGCATCGCCGTACAGGGATACTGACTGAGCGCATTTCGTAATGAAGGCCTTGCTTAAAAGGAAAGCTATGCTTCTTCGCCTTAAATAAAAGCTCTTTGCTGTTGAACGCATATATTTGCTTTACCATGTCATTACAGTTAGTAGCCTAGGCCTACCTATCAATATCAAGACTATTGAAATTCCATTAGATCCGGTCACATTAACACTTTCAAACCATCGATAATATGCCTTCCACCCTTTCACATCAGAACGTTATTGAACTTGTGAAGCATCGAGTGTTTGTGCCGGTAGAAAGGCTGATAAGTATGATTGGCTCAGATTATCATCATATGATCGCGTGTGAACAAAATGGAAAAAATAAGGGACATCCACGCCTATTCAATGTTTCTAAATGATGCAATACAATATGGCATTTTGCGTTGAATTATTGGGCTCCCGAGTAGTGGTCTAAGACATTGCATCTCAGTGTAAGAGGCGTCACTGCAGTACCTGGTTCGAATCCAGGCTGCATTACATCCGGCCGTGATTGGGAGTCCCGTTGCGCGGCGCATAATTGGCCCAGCGTCGTCCGGGTTTGGCCGGGGTAGGCCGTCATTGTAAATAAGAATTTGTTCTTATTAAACGACTTGCCTAGTTAAATAAAGGGTTAAAAAAAATGTTGGGATTATATTATCCCCCAAAATGTTTCATCCGGTTAAGATAAACATGATGTTTGTGATGTAACGTAAGTATTACGATCATACCAGATGCATCGTTATTTACTTTTTCCCAAACAATTTCAATGAAATGACGTGGAATCGACGTTGAATGGACGACTGTGCTCAGTGGTGCTGCTCTCTGATCAGCTTTCAAATATTACCTTAGCACTATAATTAATCTACAATACTGACGATGGATCAGCTCCTATAGATATTACCAGCTTTGGCTGCAAATATTGAAGCGACTTATTCTAAATGCTTAGGCCTACCCTATAATAATGCACTAAATCAAGATTCGGGGCATCATTCCGCAGAAGTACAGACAATAGCCTAGAATTAGCCAAATATAATTCAATTGAATGAACATCAAATTGATTTCAATGTGATTTAAATATAGGCCTACGTAGCCTATAACGTAGCCTATATTTTTGCTGTCATCTCGGTTTTCATTTGAAGCACGCATCGTTTTATTATTCGTTTGTAACAAACGCAAAGACATAAGCAACATAGGCGAGCCTATTTGTAGTCGACTGCGTTCTGAACTTATCCGCAGTCACAGACAGACGGATGAACCTCTTGATGAAGTGTTAAGCGGAGATCTTCTGTGTATAAAGTGACGCGGGACGGCAAAAAAAAAAAGCATCTGACGACTCCCTGAGATGTTCTACGAGTGGTCTGAGGCCGTCAATAAATAACGAGCGTTAGTTGGTGCAACTTTAGTAACGATGGTTTTGGGAAACAGCTCGGCTACTATACATCATAAGATAATTCTAAAGAGGATCTTAACGCTACGAAAGCTCGGAGAGCCATGCCCTTGTCTGGGTAGTGACCACAGAGTTAGATAAAGGACTCTCAAATCTTGATTCTATTTAGTTACTTCTAGGCTACTGTCTGTACTTTTTGCCTCAGTATATTTCATGATATCTAACAACGTGCGGAATGATTTGCCAAATATTTTTTACGTCCATTATTATAGGGTAGGCCTAAGCATTTAAAATAAGCCGTCCCTATATGAGCTGCTCCATCATCAGTTGTGGAATAAAAGCTTGTTTTAGCATGTACAGCGCCAATGAGGACTTTCCCCATTTTGAAGTAGTCAACGTAATTCCATCCTGGTCATCAAGAGGAATAAGCCAATTAATTATAGTCATGAGCAAACATTGGCAGTAAATCACCAACCTTGGCCTCATACCTGTTCAAACAACACACTACAGATGGCAGTATGCACCCTTTCCGTTTGTTTGCCAACTCATAAAAGTAGTAGAAGAAGAAAATGGACTACTTCAAAATGGAGGAGTCCTCAATGGGCTGCCAATAGCGCTGCCCATGCGCTCACAGACGCCATAATAAGGACCGATACAATGATGCCATGTCTATCTAGGTCTATGGTTGTGATCGATAGAGGGCAGTTGTAGGCCCTATTCTTTTGAACCCATGTTCGAATGGACTCATTGACCCTAATCTATACGTCCACAGAGCTCAATGGTGTTGTGGTCCATTTGACCTGTGGAATGTAGGCCTACATTTAGCCTACAAAAGACCGCACGCTGTTGAGAGTGCAGAAACGAAATAGGCCTATAGCCTATATTTTCCTTCTAGCCGAGGCTCGCCACCCATTTGCTCATATTAAATATTTTTGTCTAGTCAGTAAATATGAACGAATGCACAGAAATGGCATAGCTGTCGTGAAACGGTAACTTGCATTAATCAGGTCTTAGCATTTGGTTGGCATAATACAATGCGCCATGGCCATGAACTGAGAAACATTTCCATCTTGTTATTGTTCTAAATTTCAACATGGTATTAACCAATTCGATGCCTCTCTTCTGGCAAAACCCAAAATGAACCAAATTCGTCATTATGACGTGATGACCACGAAAAGACCTTTGATGAGAATACAATCAAAAAAAAGATGGTGGGAAATACCCAGAAAGACCATGTTCCATGCAGCTTTAAATAAAAATACATTAGATCTCGACATTGAAAAAAGCTTTTTAATATCAACCCCATTATTTAAAAATGTGCAAGTCTTTGTTCATGTGATATCAAGTGATGAAATATTTCCTAAACATATTTCTATCACCATCTGCGTGTTTAACCCCCAGGTTTATCCAGATCAATTAAAAGTGAATGTGACAAACGCGGGAAAATAAATAAATAAACAAAAACAAAACATCGAATTTGTACATCCCACAGTTTGATTATCAGAGAATTGTATGATTGGTCGATTAATTCAAGCTACAGAAGAAATACGATCAATACCATTAACTTTTTTCTTAAAAAACAAAAGTAAATGAAAAGAACACAAGTCCCTGGATATAATTTGCATAAAATGAAACAAAGCTACGGAGAACAAGCCATATGGTAATCAGAAAACATGTATATACACGTAGCATTGACGGTATAGGCTATGGAAATCCCGCTGAAATAAAAAATACTATCTCTCCCCCTTTATGACTAGCCTATATTCCATAAGCCTTTTCGATGCCATTTATATATCTATTGTACTTTGTCATCTATAAAAGTCATTATAGAATAAATTACAATCTCAATAACAAAATTATAAAATTAAAGTATTTGATCATTATTCCCATATCGCAATGATACCAAAACAAAAGAAAGATGGCAAGGATAAAATAAAATCCTCACCTATGATAAATAATAAAATAATAATATATTATTCTTATTATTATTTTCATGATATGTGATGTCAGGTGACTTGTTTTTGACAAAAGGTCTAAGTTGTTTTTAAAAGTTGATATAAAATGTAGAACACTTAAATATCTATTTCCCTTTGTAAAGGAATTATACATCTTTTAAATAAAATATATTTCAGCGAGCATATCGCCTTCTTTTGCCAATCTGTGGGCTGATTCATTATTTAGTTGCCAATCAATTAGACCATAATTACTTAAAGCATATATTTGATTCAAAAATATAATGTCAGGTGGACATTATTGAAAGCCAATGACAGGACAACATGTGAAGTCAATTCTGCCAATCCAATTGAATTCACATCAATGAAAATCCCTCTGAATTTAACATAAAATGCGTCTCAAACACATGACACTGCAAACAACAAGCATAATTTCAGCTACAAATAACTTTAAATAAAAATACAAAGTAGGCTATTGAAACCTAAAATTGTGTCAAAACCATTTGGAATAAAAAAATAGACAGCTAAAACCTGTTTTTGTTTTGAAAACACCGAAAGAAAAAAAGTGCCCCAGTGAGAAGGAACTAAGCCGTGACTGTTTAGTTATACAATATTTACAAAATTGATCACAATGTTCTGTGAAACTTGGTGATATATCTTGCTCTAGAAAAGTGCCAGGTTTCCATCGCCACGTAGCCCTTCCGTGACCTGACTGCTAGCTGCTGGCCGCGTGGCGTGGAGCGGAGCTCAGTGGTTGGCAGCCTTTTGTGTTTGATCCACACGTGCTGATATCATTGAGAGAACGAGGAGGATGATGTGGTCTTGTGTGCGTCCAAACGAAATACTAAAACCATACGACTTATGTGGTATCAATTATTCAAGGAGCTCCTTCGAACTGCTCTTGACAACAATAATAATAATAGGGCTAAAACAGGTAACAGGCAAAATAATAACGCTTTCGCCCATAATAATTTGCCTAAACGCCTCAAAGCAATGTTGAATGTCAAAACTAACTGGAAAAAGATGACTGACGGATGATCAACCCTCACACATTGCTCAGCCGATGCTCAACCCCCAGCTGCTTGTCTGGGACAGAGAAATGGCGTTTAGGCTATGTTTTGTCGAATGCAGCTCTCATTACTTTTCTTGTCGGACCGACACGTCCAGAACAAAACAATGATGATTACGCAGCGCCATGTGTTGAATACACTAGAAAAGGCGAGAATGTAAACCATTTTAGATAAGATTCCCGAGGCTAGTTTTTAACGATAATTTCATTTACGCCAAATATTTTTCACAATAGGGCTACACCTTGAAACTGCGTTGAGTCACAGTGCTAGGCATTTCCTCGAACATGTGTTCGCTTAGCTCCTGAAGAAAACAATTTCCACTCCATCGCTAATGATATTCGGGTTTTGAAAGGTATTCAATGCAGATATTGTGTAAGTAGCCTACTCATGCCATAGGCTAGGCTATTATACATAAAACACCCACTATCGCTCATAGTCCAGTGAATTATATATAATTTTCAAGACAAATAAAGAAAGTCTAATAGTGGTCCGTTATTGTTCATTGAACCGGTGTTTGGACTCCATGATGTGGCGGTGTGTCCCCATACACATCCTCGGTTCCAGGAAGCGGTCCACCGGGAGGAGTCATCCTTTTCTCTTTCTGTCTCCTGTTACAAAACCAAACCCTCACCACCTCTTTCTCCAGCTGTAGACCGTCCGCCAGGGAAGTAATTTCCGCCGCTGCGGGTTTAGGACACTTCAAGAAATGGGTCTCCAACGCCCCTTTTACGCTTACCTCGATAGAGGTCCGTTTTTTCCTTTTCCTCCCTTGTGCAGCGATTTTGTCCAAGCTGGTCGGGCTGCCCGAGGTGGAATCCGCTTCTTCCAACCACTTGTTCAACAAAGGCTTGAGTTTACACATGTTTTTGAAGCTGAGCTGCAGGGCCTCGAACCTGCAAATAGTGGTTTGGGAAAACACATTTCCATACAGCGTTCCCAAGGCGAGTCCGACGTCAGCTTGAGTGAAGCCCAGCTTGATCCTCCGCTGCTTAAACTGCTTGGCGAACTGCTCCAAGTCGTCGGAGGTCGGCGTATCCTCGTCCGAATGGTCGTGGTGACTCTGTTGCTGGTGCTGGGACGCCTGGTGGCCGTGGTCGCTGAGATGCGGGCTGTGGTGGTCTTCGTGTGCATCTCTTAGGTTGTGGTGGTGCATTCCCTGTCCGCTGCCTGGGATCAGGCCGTTGACGCCGAATCCGGGCTGTGAATAAATAAGGCTCTGGCCATTGGATGTTGCCATGCTGGGTATGTGGGCTGCGGTAGTTCTCCACGCTCGGGCGTCGTGGTGGTTCCCATGTGACTGGTGCACCAGGTGGGGCGGTCGCGGCTGATGCTGGTGCTGCAGGTTATTGGAACTGTGCATCTCGTCTCTGGTGCCCTGCACCGCGGGTTTGATGTCCTGCTCGCCGAGCGGACTGGTTGACCACGGAGCTCCCTCTCCGTGAGACAGTGCCGTTATCCACTGGTGCGCGTGGCTGAGCGGGTGACTGTTGCTCTGCAATGAGTAGTCACTCTGCAACAGGGTCTGCGCGTCCCTGTACGCCGATGCTTGCTGCATGCTCCCGGGCTCCGAGTGCACAATGGATGCGCTGGAGGTGAGGATATTGTAATGATTAGACGCTGTGGTCGCCATGACTCTCGGAGCCGGACTGATCGCTCTTATTAAAGGAACCTTGCATTTGACAGTTACTGTTTTGCCACAGGCGTCTCCCAGGCACTCTGCCAAGTGGACACAGCGGCGCGCACCTGCACTCCGCCTCGTCCCGCTGTTCATTGGACAGAAATGGATGATGGACGTGGTTGCTACTGGCAACAGCCCACTCATTGGACGTTAGAGAGTCTCAACAAACACTACCTCTTTCTAGAGAACTGCGAGTTCTGCTGCGACACCTCTGAAACGTGAGAGACCGAGTGCGGCATGGAAAACGGAGAGAGGGGATAGGCACTGGCCGAGATTTCAAATGGAACTGTAAGGAATTTACTCAAATTAATACGATACTGTTTTAAACCAATATATGAATATCATGATTGCAGATCATTCGAGTGACGCAGGCTTCAAATGCTTTTGTGAAATGTCCAGTTGAGTACGGTTATAGATCTTCTTCTATTTATTTGGAGTAAATTTGGAGTAAATAAGTTTGTATTTATTGTATTTACATTTACTTTTTCAGACATGAAATGTTATTAATACTTATCATAATTGTGTGGGCATTTTCATATTTTGGTCGTTCAGTGTTTGTGGCGAAAACTTTTTTTTCTTCAAGGATAAAGTTTTGTTTGAGGTAGTAGGCCTATAGTTGCAGTTACATGTGTTATGTATTTATTGTGTTACTAGGCTTATACTATGAGATAGGATATGGATTCCTTGACATTGAATAGCCGAATGAGAGTAACTGAGACTTATTGCGAGGATCCGTGCTGGTTGCATTGTGGAAATGATTGTAGTGCTTAATTATTTTTTATGGCCAAAAATGCAGGGAATGAAAACACGTTTTACTGTGAACCTGTATAGATACATGCTTTGTGCCACTGAGCAGCCCACAGCGAGAGTACTTTGCGTGTGCATGTGTTACGTGATCTGTTTGTATACAATTTCGGTGATGTAATGCCATGTCCATCTGCATTGCATGTGCTCTACAATACTGGGATGTATTGTATGACTATACAAATATAAGGCTAATAAGTACAATAAACATTTAACAGAATCAAACTAGTCTTGGCGCCATGAACATATGAAGGTGTAAACCTTCAAATAAAAACTTTCAGTAATAGGTTACTTATGACTCAAATTGTTTACATCAGAAGCTAGACATAGATAGCAGTCTTGTATTAAAAAACACAATTTGTGATAATAGACGGTTTAATAGTTGGAGTATGCATTTAAAACCGGAATGCATAATGTCCAACTATGGGCACGCTGTTCATTGGCTATGATGTCATTGTTGTTTTGGACTCCTTTTGTGTGTGTGTGTGTTATTGTGTGTGTGTGTGTGTGTGTGTTTGTTGTGTGTGAAACGCTTCCACCTCAGACCTATGAAAATCAGGTCTGAAATGGTACGAGTTTTCAGATATTCGTTTGGGCACTATTTTATTTGGTTTAGGTTTAGTAGAAAAATTCGTTGATGTAATTTGTAAATACCAAGTTGAACATCTTTGGATTATGGAGAACTACACGAATATAAAACGTCTCTACAATAAAACAAAAAGTTGGACCACCACAACAATGTCAAACAATGCCGGTAAGAGATTATAAAAGTTGTGCGTGACAAGGCAGATAGATGAAAGGCCTATGGAACAGAAAAAAAAATTTGCTATTTGAATAAGCATTGCATCTGCTTAGGTGTTTTCAGCTGTAGGCCTAACTAACTAACTCTAGCCAAAGTTTGCAAACCATGATTAAATTGCGCCTACTCAACAAACGTTCCACAGTGGCTAAGAAGTGAACGTAACGCGTTAAGGACAGTGCTGAATTTGGTTATATAGGCAAGACTAGTGTTGTGTTGCCTAAGTATACTTTTCAAATCGAACCCATTAAAAGTATGATCTTTGGACAATTAGCTTTCAATATTCTACTTAATTGATTCAAATATAGGGAAAATAAGTAGTAAATACATGATATAATAGTACAAGGAAATCAATATTTTATGTCTGAAGTAGGCCTATATACATATTGTCTATACAGGGTTGGCGAGGATCTGATTACAAAAAACTAACTGTAATCAGTTATGTTAACAGCAAAAATATTGTAATCAGATTACAGACACTTTAAAAAAATATATTACTTATTGTTTTTTTTAATGTAGAAGGGATGTTTGAGAAAAAATACTTTATGACACATGTCTATTTTCCCATGACATTCAAGTTTAAATTTGTTCCACCTGAGCGAGCTCTGACCACAAGCCAGAGACTACTATGACACACCAAATGCTTTCGATGGGAAAGGGAAAGTAACTGAAAGTAATCAGATTGTTACTGAGTTTGGGTAATCCAAAAGTTATATTACTGATTACAATTTGGGACAGGTAACTGTAATGGATTACATTTAGAAAGTAACCTACCCAACCCTGTGTCTATAGGCCTAGTCATAGCCTACGTTTATGATTTGAGAGTGTAGGTCTATAGGCTAGTAGGCCAAATAATCTACAACAGGGCTCTCCAAACCTGTTCCTGGAGAGCTACCGTCCTGTAGGTTTTCAATCCAACTCCAGATATAAATAACCTGATTCAGTTTATCAACCAGCTAATTACTAGTCAGTAATAAAAAAATTACTTTTTTTCTCTCACTTAGGCCAATATAAGGCTAAATTTTTTCTTAGAGTGAGAGTCGACTGGCTGATGTTTAGTCAGTGAAGCATCAAGGACAGAAGTGCATACAAGCGGCTTAGTGAGATCATGCCTCGATCCGTGGGGTGGTGCGCAGGTGTCAAACCCGCCACAGCTGCCGTCCTCTCTCTCCTCCTCTCTGTGCGGCTCAGGGATAGGATAGGACATTGTCCAAAGAGAGACATTCTTGTCGAACCACTGCTGGTTGCCATAGAGAGGAGTAAATGAAACAACAGAGCTCACGTCACAGCTACTTTCGCCCCCTCTTCTTGAATATCTAAAGGCCTATTTAAAGGGGCCCTCTGGTGGGACAAAGGCCGGAGGGAGAAAAGGAGGGAGTGGGTGTTATTGGGAACGTTGAAGGAGAAGGGATGAGAGGGAGGGAGTGAGATGGAGAGAGGAGTGAGAGAGTTTCTGTTCGTGCCTGATAGAGTAGTTATGATAGGCTTACAAACGACATAAGGGGTTAAAACTGGCCCCACTTCTCCATTCTCAAACTTTTGTGCATCATTCAAGCACATTTTCCGTCACAAATATTAGGCCAAACTACCCGCTTGAGTCTTCATTAATAGTAGCCAAACCTATCAGTCTAGGGCGCAGGCCAAATACAATAGCCCTCTGAAATATCCCCAGTAAATATGTTAATATTTTGGAGCATGGAATTGACCACCAAAACAAATAGGCCTACAACGTGTTCAACCATAAGTATGGAAAAACAGTATGAATATTTTTTTGGGGGGGAAACTAAAATAGAATGAAATCTAATATGAATTCAATCGAATTTTTAAAAAAAATCTAACGATCAAAAGGTAGCCTATAAAAGCTCAACAAACCGCCAATGCACATAATAAAGGCATATAGACATATTAAAATAGGTACCATTATTGGATAATCGAAACAATCTTTCATTTAGCGTGGAACAGTTTACTGGTAATCAATTGTCTGATTAGTTCAATACACAAAAAAAGGTTCTGGATAGAACCAAAAAGGGTTATTTATATCGCTTGCTTCATATATGGCACACCTGAAGGTTCTAGATTCTAAGGTTCTTCTTCACTGAACCAAACTTGGTTCCATATAGAACCCTTGGACTCCATATAGGGTTATATATGGAACCAATTTTGGTTCTATATAGAACCTTAAGGGATGCCATATATGAAGCAAGCATAGAACCCTTTTCGGTTTTATCCAGAACCTTTTTCCCCCCTAAGAGTGTAGATTAACAATCCGGGTTGACTGAATGGCATTATCCACAGATTTGTGCATCCATCCATTATACCAATAGTTTGACCTGAGTATTCTCTTGACATGTCACAGCAAATAATAGACTGTGCATATCACACAGTGCAAATATGAAAGGATTAAAGTCCAAGCACAAAAGTTCCAAGGCATGGTTCACTAATTAATTTGTTGTATATCATCATTGTGGCGTAACACTGAAACCATCCAAATCAAATGAACATTTGTGGTAATTAGAGCTGTAATTCAAGGAATTACCACATCGCCACACAGGCTTAAATAGTCGTGTTGGGAGAAATGCAAAGCACATTATTTTAATGGTGTAATATGCAAACTATGGGTCGTTCAATTACATGGCTTAACAACGCATAAATGATGCGAGTCTTGTTATTTGGACTGCGGGGTCCGTGGTAATTCATTCGGAGGGGGCAGTGTGCTTTCCCATACAGTAGAATCTATTCCTGTGCTCCAAGAGCTGCTGCCAAACATTTAAGGGAATAAAAATTAACGATGGAGAATCTGAGCGTTAAATTAACAGTAATTATATGACCCGCATGCTGTAAAGTTTCAATTTTTAACGGTCTAATTAGGTAACTGTCTCCCCATACATCAACTCGTATCCCTCTGCGAATTTTTCACAAGAACTCGTTTGTGTTCAAATGCTGTGGGGGGAAAATAATTACAATTCATAAATTGTTCATGTAATGAAAAATCGAATGATGAGTTAGTTAAAGATATTTTTTTAAATCTTCAATTGTTCCATACACACTCCATTGGTTCACGTTTAGAGAGTAGGCCTATTAACGTACACAGCCGCTCTTTAAACCAGGAAGAGCCATAATCTCTCTTGATCTAGCCTACTATCTCACTCTTTCAGAAAGCAATCTTACAAATGGTCATCCGGGGGGGAAAAAACGTATTGGTAGGTATTCTTTTTTTTTTTTGTCACTGGAAAACCCTCATTTATAGTGAGTAGGATGACGACAGACCTGTAGGCCTCATAGACCAATCCCTCACTTTGCATTATGTAGACGTGATGTTACCATATTAACATTCAGGACATGCCTGTGACCACTTCCGGTCCCCTCCTCCAATTGTACCGAACCGGAGGAAATATTATGCTTATAATTCTCATGCCATAGGTTAGAAATAAACAGAAAGGATTTAGACTAGACACAGTCATCATTTAACACGGAGGCCTTCCAGGTAGTCTGATATGTAAAACCACGGAAACATGTCCTTGAAAACCGTAGCTATATCCAGACCAATATCACACGGCATTGGACAATTGCTACCTTTCAGTGGTCAGGTTATGTCACCATATAGAGATGAATTAACTGCATATACCCACTAGCTTTTTTTGCAAGGTAATTACATACCGGTACATTATTCAACTAGTAGTATAGGCTACTTGTGTAAGGATTGGTGTGTATTAAGTTGACCCCCCCCCCCCCTACAGCTCTTACATATAGTCCATGCTGTAATTGGTGTACGTATCAAAGGAAGTTGGATTGACAGGTTGCGTGAGAATTAATAGTGTGGGTGTGTGTGCGCGCATACGAGTGAGAGAGGGAGAGAATGAAAGACAGAAAGAAAGGAGTGACGAAAAGAGAAAGAGCGGTAGAGTAGGGAGAGGGAGAGCATGGAGAGTATTAATTGTGTGTATTGTGAAGGGTTTGGCAAAGTATGGCTCTGGAGGTGCTGGGGAGCGAGCCCTCCACATGTCGGTGTGATCAGAGCCAAGCTCTCAGGCTCCTCTATTCCAATGCAATTAGGCCCCTCAAAGGCCTGCTTAAAGCTGCACCCCTCAGCAAGCAGAGCCCCAGTGGTTCTCGTCTATTGTGGTGGGATGTGTTTTCCGTCCCTCTTTAAACCTGGATGAGACCACCCCGGTGAAGAGAAAAAGGGAGGATTGCCCAATGTGTACTTCTCTGGAAGTCCACTGATGAGCTGATCTGTAGACTAACTACCCCCGACAATAAGATGGGTTGGTCCTAGAGCTGTGGATGTCGTTCTCGGTTAGTGCCATTGGCGATTTTGTTCATTTGACATTTTGAAATGGAGGTATTTTTAGCATTGTTAGCATTGGTTGTAAAAAAAAATATATATATATTTTAGTAGGTATTGTTAGTTGGTAAATTGTTAGATCGCAGCCTAGTAGTTCAGAAGCTGTAGTTTCCTCCTACCATGACAGTCAAATAAGTCAACAAGTGGTGTATAGGCCTACCTTCTCCTCCTCCACATTGGCAGCGGTATTACAACTATCTCAACAGCATGCTGTTCTGAAACAAAGCGCGCCACGCTTCCAGTGAGATCTCTTGGCCCTATTTCATCATGTCTCATTCCCCAGAAAGCATTTAACGCCGATTTACAACCTAAACACTTCTTCCCGAAAACACACACACACACACAAAATAACTGGCACTTAAACACCTGCGTCGCTCCTCAAAAGCATCAACAGATTAGGGAGGTAATCCACACAACCACGTCTTTGATTCTAGGGTTGGCAGACAGTAATGCCAAGCATAATGCCCTGTATTATTTCATACCCTCCCAGCACGCCAACCTGGCACAAAGCATTTCCTTTTCAATTTTTTTGTTGTCGGATGCGCTTTTGAAGAATTCTCCACACACATCTGGTATGATTCTCTCTTCCCTGTCAATGCATTATTACCCTGTTAGGTGATCCTATCAAAACGAAAAGGGAGAGATGGAATCAGAGGTTGTCCCTATAGTTAATAGGGTGTCTAAACTAGAGGGTGAGGAGCCTCCCTTCTGTTCCCTCCCTTCTTTCTCTGCATAGAAACGTGTGTGTGAGACAGAGTGTGTCCGTGTATCCATGTGTGTGTGTCTGTATGTGTGAGAGAGTGAGGGTATATCTTTGTAAATTGTGTGTGTGCGTGTGTGCGAGATCTCGCGGTCCCATCGCTCATGTGCGGCTCGATTAGCCCCACGTGCCTCGTTCGTCAGACGTGGAGTCAGAGCAGATGGTTGGTGATGCTGCGTTACCATGCGGCTGCGCTATGTAACGCTATTCTAATTGAAACATCAATATAGCCGTGTCAATACGGTAGAGGTACTTCACAGCAGTACCATGGTAAACTGGGAGAAATATCTTATGTTCACGAACCACATCTTGGGAAATCAACTTTTTGATCATATTGTTTTTGTTTTGATAAATGTTTTGATACTCTTGTTAAAATCAAACGGGCTAGGCCTACCTTCATGTTACTGTTATCAAGTGTGTAGATGGTTGTCTTAGACCTCACCTTAATAAAACGATGTATCTCACTCCTCTGTGCCCAATGTGTGATTGTATTGTCTTATATGAGTACCTATAAAACCGTGTCCCTGCATTACAAGCGTAAATTTGGGCCCTGAAAACATTGAGGACTTGAGCCAACCAATTATTTGTTTCTTTGTCAGTGTGAATTTTTTATGAATTGATAAAAGGTTGAGAGCGCTCAAATTGCTATTATCTGGATTATCACGTGGTTATTTGAGATCAGTGGAGGACAGGGAGAAATTAGACAGCTGAAATGTAATTTGTTGTTTGTCCAACCCAATGAGGAATGACACAGTCAGTTAATGAGAATGTTATTCATTTCCCGAGCTGAATTCACACTTCCATGAAGTAAAAACACAAATGTAACTTTCATAAATCTTTACAACTTTGGCAGCAAGAGTCAAAATAGGAGGTGGTTATTGAGAATTGTGCAGAATTATTTATTTTCTAAACAAAAACGTTTTTATGTAAGAGCGTGAGAATGTATTTTACCCACGAACCTCATCCTCCTCTTTAAGGCTATGTAGAAAATGTATCTCTCTTGCTCTCACATTTAGGCAAATGTAAACACACAGATCCCATAGTTTTCTAAACAGTCTCTGTTGGACCAGGGCTGAGAGATGCTGTTTCAACTGTGCCCCTTGCCCTCACTGGCCGGTGCCCCTGCTCTGCCCCTGCCCATGGTCTGCCCTGCGTGCCGGTGCTCTGCTGGTTCGGAGAAGATCCGTAAGGTGCATCTCTCCAACGTCCACGGCGACATCACTCAATTGCTGTGTCCTTTTCTGAGGTGGTGAGGACCTGGTGACTCCGCCCACACTGTCACGGAGTTTATGCATCATCCCAGGAGGCTCCACCCCCACCACTGGTCCTGCCCCCAGGAAGTTCTGCAGGGCAATGTCTGCCCATCTTAACTGGAAGAGACAAACAAACCAGCAAACTCAAACATGATGGCAGAAATAACACACACAAAACACAATGAGCTATATTGTGGATAATTAACCCAGCCCATGCAGACAACTACAAATAGACAGAAGACAGCGCACACACAAGAAATACTGTATTATCTCTGGTAGTCAGTCACCTGTGGAGACTGATTCCCTGTAATGGACTTATAGAGAAACCAGTTGGTCTTCACTTTATCCCTGAGAGTGTTCCACATGAGCTTTAGGTGGGAGTGGAGGTCTGCTCCGTCGGTGTCATCCAGATCCAGAACATTGAAGGACTGCACCGGATGATAAACCAGTTCGGAATTCTAAAAGATCATAAATAGACACATCCCAAACATGAGACATGGTGGTAAATGAATGAAAGAAATTCAGAATCCAGGGAGATCTTACTGGTATGTTTCAATAGAATAGAATAAAGTGCTCTTCAAACACTCACATAAACTCTAAGTGCACAGAAGCATTTCAGTTCCTTCTTAACGTCATTTGTGAAAATAAAACCCCAGCAGGGCATATGAACAACTGCAGAACCATAAAAATCACAGAGAGCAAATAACCTAGAGAACTACAGTAAATGCCATCATACCTTGTTTTTGGAATAGTAGAAAATATGTGAGTCCAATATACAGTGGTGTAAAGTACTTAAGTAAAAATACTTTAAAGTACTACCTAAGTAGTTTTTTGGGGGGTATCTGTACTTTACTTTACTGTGTATAATTTTGACAACTTTTACTTCACTACATTCCTAAAGAAAATAAATGTACTTTTTACTCCATAAATTTTCCCTGACACCCAAAAGTACTTGTTACATTTTGAATGCTTAGCAGGACAGGAAAATGGTCTAATTCACACACTTATCAAGAGAACATCCCTGGTCATCCCTACTGCCTCTGATCTGGCGGGCTCACTAAACACATGCTTCATTAGTAAATTATGTCAGAGTGTGCAACTGGCTATCTGTAAATGAATAAAAAAATGAGAAAATGTGGCCATCTGCTTTGCTTAATATAAGGAATTTAAAATTATTTATACTTGTACTTTTACTTTTGATACTTAGGCATATTTTAGCAATTACATTTACGTTGATACTTGAGTATATTTAAAACCAAATACTTTTAGACTTTTACTCAAGCAGTATTTTAATGGGTGACTTTCACTTTTACTTGAGTCATTTTCTATTACGGTATCTTTTACTTTTACTCAAGTATGACAATTGGGTACTTTTCCTCCACTGCCAAAATAGTCTAAATAGACTGACAGGGGGGAAATAAAACTGAAAATAAAATCATAGGAATGTTTGAACTTTAAAGTCAAGCACATCACTCCCATCTGAAATATTAGTTTAGAGATCATCTCTTGTGATTTAAAAATGAAAATCTGTCGGCAAAGGTTGGTGAATGTGATATTTGGGTAAAACAAATATGTTGTTGAGGTGGAGGATTTGAACCGGAAAGTTCATAGTGGGTCTGTAGTGGGGAGGCACTGAATCTGCTGATTCCGCTAGTTCACATTTAGCCACA
This sequence comes from Salvelinus alpinus, assembly GCF_045679555.1. Taxonomy (NCBI): domain Eukaryota; kingdom Metazoa; phylum Chordata; class Actinopteri; order Salmoniformes; family Salmonidae; genus Salvelinus; species Salvelinus alpinus. The sequence goes on from NC_092120.1 coordinate 22,576,714, forward strand.
TATGTTCATTCAACTAGAAATGGTTATTTTTACCTAAAGAAAAACACAGTGGACCTAGTTACACACAGCGCTTTAAACATGCAATGTTTTCAACATACATATTTGAAATACATACATTGTGCATTTATACAGTAATTATTATTCAACATGTTCTCACCTGGGATTTGAACTCACAACCTCTTGGTTCACAGCATGCTGATCTTCTTGCTACACCACCATGTCTGTGTCAACTATCACTTCATCTGACTATTCTCTCGTCATTGGTTTGGCTTAATTATTTAAGCAATTGCAGGTTTTTCTGTATAGTTGTCTAATATCGGTGGGGCATATTACTCTGTTTTTAATGTTACTCCTTAATCACTATGATGAATCAAAAAAAATTATATTGAGTGTACATTTTACAGAGCTGAGATTTACTTTGAAGTGCAAATTGTAGCAATACAGGTGAAATCAGTTATTGACGCAGACATGGTGACGTAGCAGGAATATTGGAAGGCTGTGAACCGAGAGGTGGTGAGTTCAAATCCCACGTGAGGACATGTTGAATACTAATTACTGTATAAATGAACATGCACAATGTAGTTGTTGTATGTATGTGTACATTTTACAGAGCTGAGATTTACTTTGAAGTGCAAATTGTAGCAATACAGGTGAAATCAGTTATTGACGCAGACATGGTGACGTAGCAGGAATATTGGAAGGCTGTGAACCGAGAGGTGGTGAGTTCAAATCCCACGTGAGGACATGTTGAATACTAATTACTGTATAAATGAACATGCACAATGTAGTTGTTGTATGTAAGTTGAAAACATTGTACTTAAAGGCACTCTGTGTGCCTCCTGAGTGGTGCAGTGGTCTAAGGCACTCACTTGCAGTACTCGCTGTACCACTAGAGTTCCAGGCTCTGTCGCAGCTGGCCGCAACTGGGAGACGCATGGAGGGGCGCACAATTGTCTGGGTTAGGGGAGGGTTTGGCTGGCAGGGATATCCTTGTTCCATTGCGCTCTAGCGATTCCTGTGGCGGGCCGGGGTGCAGTGCATGCTGACACGGTCAACAGGTGTACAGTGTTTCCTCCGACACATTGGTGCTTCTGGGTTAAGCAGGCATTGTGTCAAGAAGCAGTGCAGCTTGGCTGGGTTGTGTTTTGGAGGACGCACGGCTCTCGACCTTCGCCTCTCCTGAGTCCGTGAGGGAATTGCAGTGATGGGACAAGACTGTAACTACCAATTGGATACCATGAAATTGGGGTGAATAAGGGGTAAAAAAAGATAGATTAAAAAAGCACCGTGTGTAACTAACTGTACTAAACAAAATTGTAAAACATGTAAAGTGTTGGTTTCATGAGCTGAAACAGAAGATCCCAGAAATGTTCCAAATGCACAAAAATCGTATTTCTCTAAAATGTTGTGCACAATTTTGCTTACATCCCTGTTAGTGCAAACAAAATGCCACAGAAGTCTCAAGTTTTGAGGAAGCGTGTTGACTACAGGAATGTAAACCAGAGCTGTTGCCAGAGAATTTGTCAATTTCTCTACCATAAGCCACTTCCAACATCGTTTTAAAGAATTTGGCAGTACGTCCAGCTGGCCTCACAAACTCAGACCACGCGCAACCACACCAGCCCAGGACTTCCACATCCGGCTTCAACACCTGCAGGATTGTCTGAGACCAGTCACCCGGATAGCTGATGAAATTGTGGGTTTGCACAACCGATGAATTTCTGCACAAAATCGTCATCCTCACCAGGGTCTTGACCTGACTGCAGTTCGTCGTCGTAAACCGACTTCAGTGGGCAAATGCTCACCTTCGATGGCCATTGGCATGCTGGAGAAGGGTGTTCTTCACAGATGAATCGCAGTTTCAACTGTCCGGGCAGATGGCAGACAGCGTAGCACGTATGGCGTCGTGTCTGCAAGCAGTTTGCTGATGTCAACATTGTGAAGCGAGTGCCCCATTGTGGCAGTGGGGTTATGGTATGGGCAGGCATAAGCTACGGACAACAAACACAATTGCATTTGATCGATGGCAATTTGAATGCACAGAGACACTGTGACGAGATCCTGAGGCCCATTGTCGTGCCATTCATCCGCCGCCATCACCTAATGTCTCAGCATCTGCATCTCAAGGATCTGTACACAATTCCTGGAAGCTGAAAACGTCCCAGTTCTTCCATGGCCTCCATACTCACCAGACACGTCACCCATTGAGAATGTTTGGGATGCTCTGGAACGACCTGTACGACAGCGTGTTCCAGTTCCCACCAATATCCAGCAACTTCGCACAGCCATTGAAGAGGAGTGGGACAACATTCCACAGGCCACAATCAACAGCCTGATCAACTTCATGCTAAGGAGATGTGTCGCACTGAATTAGGTAAATGGTGGTCACACCAGATACTGGCTGGTTTTCTGATCCACGCCCCTACCTTTTTTTAAAGGTATCTGTGACCAACAGATGCATACCTGTATTCCTAGTCATGTCAAATCCATAGATTAGGGCCTAATTAATTCATTTTCAGACTGTAACTCAGTCAAATCTTTGAAATTGATGCATGTTGCATTAATATTTTAGTTCAGTTTAGTTCCACGGCCATTTTTTGGTAAAATTCCACACAAAAAACATCTAGTTGAATGAACATGAGAGACAAATTGAGTAAACACATAATTTTATGTTGGCAGGAATTTTTGCCAAAGTTTTCTCATGTTGAAGCTAAGTTTGGGCCAACCAAAACTTAATGCTCACTTAAATTCATGTAACTTAATAATATCTAGTTGAAACAACAAGATTTGACCTTTGACTGGGTTTTCAAGATTAGTAAAGGCCCCCCAAAAAACCTCTACATACTTTCTTTCACTCTCCCTTCAAATCTCTCCCCCCCCCCCCCCCCCCCACACACACTCTCCTCACACTAATTTCCCCAATAGATGAAACCTTCAGCAGTCTTAGCTTGGCATATCTCTCTCTGTCCAGAGAAGAAGAGCCATTCGAGGAAGCCCGACAGAGATGTTTCTGAGAACCGTCCCTCCCCCACTGTCACAATGGGACAGTAGAGGTCCCCTCCCTAATGGATCAAACAAAAGGACATCATTTTGTAGGCCAAGTCTTTTTCTGAGCCCCCTCTCCTCAGCTCCACATACCAATCCAATACAGCCCGAGGAGAAAACCATCAGCGCCAGCGTTCGGGCCGGGGGTTAGAAGGTCTGTTTACTCTCCGTCAAGCATCGATTTATCCTTTCCTCCAATTGATTTCTCCTCCACGCCTCTGCAATCCATTCAGATCTGCCTCTGCCCCCCAGGAAACACATGGTCTTCCCAAGTGAACAGGCCCACAACGTAGCCTAACACTGACACAGCTCCTCTAGGACACAGATAGACAACATGGGCCATCTACACTGGCTGACTATCTACGACGTACACTACCGTTCAAAAGTTTGGGGTCACTTCGAAATGTCCTTGTTTTTTAAAGAAAAGCACATTATTTGTCCACTAAAATAACATCAAATTGATCAGAAATACAGTGTAGACATTGTTAATGTTGTAAATGACTATTGTAGCTGGAAACAGCAGATTTTTTTAATGGAATATCTACATAGGCGTACAGAGGCCCATTATCAGCAACCATCACTACTGTGTTCCAATGGCACGTTGTGTTAGCTAATCCAAGTTTATAATTTTAAAAGGCTAATTGATCATTAGGCAACCCTTTTGCAATTATGTTAGCACTGCTGAAAACTGTTGTCCTGATTAAAGAAGCAATAAGACTGGCATTCTTTAGACTAGTTGAGTATCTGGAGCATCAGGTTCGATTACAGGCTCAAAATGGCTAGAAACAAATAACTTTCTTCTGAAACTCGTCAGTCTATTCTTGTTCTGAGAAATGAAGGCTATTCCATGCGAGAAATTGCCAAGAAACTAAAGATCTCGTACAACGCTGTGTACTACTCCCTTCACAGAACAGCGCAAACTGACTCTAACCAGAATAGAAAGAGGAGTGGGAGGCCCTGGTGCAAGAGGACAAGCACATTAGTGTCTAGTTTGAGAAACAGACGCCTCACAAGTCCTCAACTGGCAGCTTCATTAAATAGTACCTGAAAAACACCCGTCTCAACATCAACGGTGAAGAGTTGACTTAAACCTATGGTTGTCTCCCACTGTGACTACCTACCTACAGAATGGCATGAAAGCGGTAAAGACACCTGGTTTTGAATCCCTGAGCGGGCAAGGGCCCTTGAGCAAGGCAGTTAACCCCTAACAACAACTGCTCCCTGGGCGCTGATGACGTCGATTAAGGCAACCCTCCGCACCTCTCTGATTCAGAGGGGTTGAGTTGAATGCATTCAATTGTACAACTGACTAGGTATCCCCGTTCAAGTACATTGCCTTAGCATTTTCATTGAATAATAAACAGTGTAATCAGTGGCCTAATACTATAATGTATATGTAGTAAATTATGGTAATCATGAACCACCAACATACAGAACAACATTCAAAGTGAGGTAACACACACACACACACACGCAGTTGTTTGAAAGCCATTCTTCACTCTGCCAACGTGAGCGACGCCTGGCACATCCTTATACCTGAAGTTGATCAATGCAGATTTGTCCAGGGGAAATTGAAATCCATAGGAAATTAGGTGACGCCAGTGATTTATTGTAATAGTAAATCAATGTGTGTGATGTGTGATGTGTGTGTGTGTATAGTTAACACACTTGTAGAACAGTGTGCATGAGTGTATGTGTGTGTGTGTGTGTGTGTGTGTGCGAGAGTGATTGTACGTATATGTGCCAGTGTGTGCAAATGTGTGTGTGTGCCTGTGGTGCAGTATACCTTGCGTTGGCGCGGGACGGGGATGTCATCAGTGCCCACCTTCCTGTCTCTCTCTAGCTCAAAGGCCCTCTGGATCAGGTCCTGAGGTGGGTACCTGTCCCGAACATACAACCCCGCCCGAGGGACATGGTGGTATGCCCCCATGGACAAAAAACTCTGCAGGGGCTCTTCTAAGAGAGCGGGGGGGAAATGAACATCATTATGTTATATGCGTGCTTTGTGCGTGAGTTAGAGATATAGCATGTTTGTGTGCGTGCCTATAAAATAAACACACAAACATACAGTGGGGCAAAAAAGTATTTAGTCAGCCACCAATTGTGCAAGTTCTCCCACTTAAAAAGATGAGAGAGGCCTGTAATTTTCATCATAGGTACACTTCAACTATGACAGACAAAATGAGAAAAAAAAATCCCAAAAATCTTATTGTAGGATTTTTTATGAATTTATTTGCAAATTATGGTGGAAAATAAGTATTTGGTCACCTACAAACAAGCAAGATTTCTGGCTCTCACAGACCTGTAACTTCTTCTTTAAGAGGCTCCTCTGTCCTCCACTCGTTACCTGTATTAATGGCACCTGTTTGAACTTGTTATCAGTATAAAAGACACCTGTCCACAACCTCAAACAGTCACACTCCAAACTCCACTATGGCCAAGACCAAAGAGCTGTCAAAAGACACCAGAAACAACATTTTAGACCTGCACCAGGCTGGGAAGACTGAATCTGCAATAGGTAAGCAGCTTGGTTTGAAGAAATCAACTGTGGGAGCAATTATTAGGAAATGGAAGACATGCAAGACCACTGATAATCTCCCTCGATCTGGGGCTCCATGCAAGATCTCACCCCGTGGGGTCAAAATGATCACAAGAACGGTGAGCAAAAGTCCCAGAACCACACGGGGGGACCTAGTGAATGACCTGCAGAGAGCTGGGACCAAAGTAACAAAGCCTACCATCAGTAACACACTACGCCGCCAGGGACTCAAATCCTGCAGTGCCAGACGTGTCCCCCTGCTTAAGCCAGTACATGTCCAGGCCCGTCTGAAGTTTGCTAGAGAGCATTTGGATGATCCAGAAGAAGATTGGGAGAATGTCATATGGTCAGATGAAACCAAAATAGAACTTTTTGGTAAAAACTCAACTCGTCGTGTTTGGAGGACAAAGAATGCTGAGTTGCATCCACAGAACACCATACCTACTGTGAAGCATGGGGGTGGAAACATCATGCTTTGGGGCTGTTTTTCTGTAAAGGGACCAGGACGACTGATCCGTGTAAAGGACAGAATGAATGGGGCCATGTATCGTGAGATTTTGAGTGAAAACATCCTTCCATCAGCAAGGGCATTGAAGATGAAACGTGGCTGGGTCTTTCAGCATGACAATGATCCCAAACACACCGCCCGGGCAACGAAGGAGTGGCTTCGTAAGAAGCATTTCAAGGTCCTGGAGTGGTCTAGCCAGTCTCCAGATCTCAACCCCATAGAAAATCTTTGGAGGGAGTTGAAAGTCCGTGTTGCCCAGCAACAGCCCTAAAACATCACTGCTCTAGAGGAGATCTGCATGGAGAAATGGGCCAAAAAACCAGCAACAGTGTGTGAAAACCTTGTGAAGACTTACAGAAAACGTTTGACCTCTGTCATTGCCAAAAAAGGGTATTTAATAACAAAGTATTGAGATAAACTTTTGTTATTGACCAAATACTTATTTTCCACCATAATTTGCAAATAAATTCATAAAAAATCCTACAATGTGATTTTCGGGATTTATTTTTCTCATCATAGTTGAAGTGTACCTATGATGAAAATTACAGGCCTCTCTCATCTTTTTAAGTGGGAGAACTTGCACAATTGGTGGCTGACTAAATACTTTTTTGCCCCACTGTACATATGTGCAAGAACGTATGTTATGCGTACATGCATAAGACTAAAGGGTACAGGGTATGAGACTTATTGTCCGTATGTATATGAACGCGACAGACGCTAGAGATTGTGTGAACCCAGTTAAAGATTCGGCCCTTGCTGTTCTCAGGTGCACCGTTCTATCCTGGCTTGTTTTGTCCAGATTTAATTGCTTTTTATTGGGAAAAAAGAAGACAACAAGGCGTTCCGACACAGCGGAGGCAGCGTCTAATGGAGAGGGTGTAACTGTGAATGGAGACATTCATCTGGAGACGTGGCCCACGAATCGCTCTGCACAATGCCCAGCGCCAGGATGCTCAGATCACCATTGCATGCACACATGCAAGCATTCACACAAACGCGTACACACAAGTGCGCACGCAGGCAGACAGACACACGCCTGACGCAGCGCACACACGCACATACGGATGCTCAGATCACCACTGTTCACGGGAGGAGGGTAATCACACCTCCACAGAGACAGAGAGAGCAGGGAGAGGAGAGGGGGGAGGAGGAGAAGACAGACAGAGACAGGAGGAGGAGGAGAGGAGCTGGAGGGAAGGAGAAGAGGAAGGCAGACTAGAAGAGGAGGAGGGGGAGAATGATAGAAGAGGCTTGAGAGACAGGGGAGGACTAGATAAGAAGAGAGGGGAGAGTGGTGAAATTGATGTTTCCTACCATTTGATTTGGGTGAGAGAACCCAGGAGGCACATCAGATAGAGAGCCAGTGCCTATACGAATACACACACGCACACGTACAAACACTCACACACCCAACCAAGAATAACATAACGGACTAAAGACTTACAGACACAAAAAAACACATACAGTAGCCTATTTTACAAACAGGCAAAGAACAACAAACATTTAAACAGCTTATAAATGCAGTAAACCAACAAACTGTAAAGCACCCCCCCCCCCCCCCCCCTCCCACCACACACACACACACACACACTAGCGCAGATCTGCTACTATAGAGGAACATCAGGGACAAACAACTCAATTAAACACACCGTCCCTGTTCAATTACTGCCACATAATCACAGCAATTGACTTTCACTTACAGCACACAACATGCACACGAGTGAAACACACCAGAAACACACAGACAGCACAATCACAAAGACAGCACCTAGCTGGTTTCATCCTACACACGGATGTAGGCAGCTACATACCTGTTGTCTTGATGCAGCAGCATACTGTACAGAGGTAACACACACACACACATGGCTATATTGAGTGGCACTGACTAATAGTTAACTATACCTAATGATGGTTGTAATGATGGCCTACTGTAGCATCTTTAACACCAGAAATCTCATCGAGAGGTTTTGGCTTAGCTGTTGGACCGACAGGCACAGGGTTCCAGATTCGAGTCCCACTTGGAAACCCCACAAATTCACTGCAAAATTGCAATTCTATGATATCGTTGGTGATGGAATTGACCACTTCATGTTCTTTTGGCGTCTCAATGGCCACAACCTCTCTCTCTCTCTCTCTCTCTCTCTCTCTCTCTCTCTCTCTCTCTCTCTCTCTCTCTCTCTCTCTCTCTCTCTCTCTCTCTCTCTCTCTCTCTCTCTCTCTCTCTCTCTCTCTCTCTCTCTCTCTCTCTCTCTCTCATATACCCTTCTAACACACTGGTTTTTCTGAGGGACGTCAGGAAATACCTTCAAAATCAGCCACTAGGGGCAACAGTGAGCGCTATTATCATCAAGGAGGCTTGGGTTTTGCTAGGATATTGTGAATGAGGGTAGCGGATGGGTTGCTAGGGTTACGTGTTTGATCCCATTGATGTACACTCGTTTTTAATTGTTTTGATTGAACCTTATCCCAAACCTTAACCATTCCGAATGACTGCCTAAACGTAACGTTTTAACCCTATCAAAAAGCTTAACCTTCTAAATTTTACGTTTGGAGCAACTTCGAAATTTGACGTTTTGAGAAACGTGGATAAATGTCTAATTCTGCAGTGAGACGGAGAGCTTGTTGCCTTTGCGTTCCCAGTTCTAAGTGTGTCTTCACACGGACAGCAGATGGACTAACAGCATGAACTACAACTAGATCCAGGATTGAAGAGATGGATAGAGAGAGTGAGGAGGGAGGGAGGAAGAGAGAGAGGGGGAACGAAAGAGGAGGTGGGCTATGAAACGGCTTACGTGTCTCTGTCACAGCACCAGCTCCTACCTCTTAATAAACACGGCCCCTGGTCTGCCCGGCCTGGTGTGTGTGTATGTGTATGCCTGTACTGTGTGTGTGTGTTTGTGTGTGTGTGTGTGTGCGTGTGCGTGTGAGGGCACAGGGGAGCTGACACACACTGAGGAGGGGGGCACCAGGGGTCAGCCGGGGTCACTCAGTAATTACACATCAGACTTCCCCTGGTCACCACCTGCCGCCGCTGCCAAGAGAAATGACTGCAGTTATCACAGAGGGGAGGAGGGGAGAGGAGGGGAGAGGTTGAAGAGACGAATAAGAGGGATAGAGACATACTGTCGAACTGACTTCACTACAGTTAGTGTACAGCAGTGGGGAAATGGGAGTGGACTCACAGTTGGTACGAGGAGAGGGAGACTTTCCTGATGGGTGATATAGAGAGTAGACAGACGGACGGAAGAAAGAACGAACAGAAAAATGGAGAGACGGACGGACAGACAGACAGTGACGCACACACATACACAAACACACACACAGATGCCTCGTACCGTGCAGGCTCCTGTGTGGGTTGTAGGTGCCGTAGAGGAAAAGAGTGACACTGAGGAGGGCTCCCGCTGCCTCCTCTGAGCTAACCCTCACACAGCGGCCCACTGTCCCCTTGTTGTCTGTCACCTGGGGGCCCGGGACACAGCACTGTTACACACACACACACCCTGACTGTATACAGTCAAACTAATATCAACACTTTACACACAGAAACACTTAGTTAATACAGAATTTATACTGAACAAAAATATAACATGCAACAATTTCAAAGATTTTACTGAGTTACAGTTCATTGAAGGAAATCAGCTAATTGTAATAAATAAATTAGCCTCTAATCTATGGATTGTACAGGACTGGGCACGGGCGCAGCCATGGGTGGGCCTGGGAGGACATAGGCCCATCCACTGGGGAGCCAGGCCTAGCCAATTCTAATGAGTTTTTACATCACAAATGGGCTTTATTACAGACAGAAATACTCCTAAAAACTTCACATTTTAGAGTGGCCTTTTATTGTCAAGGTGCACCTGTTTAATGATTATGCTGTTTAATCAGCTTCTTGATATGCCACACCTGTTAGGTGGATGGATTATCTTGGCAAAGGAGAAAAACTCACTTACATGGATGTAAACAAATTTGTGCACAACATTTAAGAGAAATAAGCTTTTTGTGCATCTGGAAAAATGTGTGGATATTTATTTCGGCTCATGAATCATGGGACCAACACTTTACATGTTGTGTTTATATTTTAGTTTACTTTACTTTAGTTTAAGGCAGAAGTTTATATACATCTTAGCCAAATACATTTCAACTCAGTTTTTCACAATTCCTGACATTTAATCCTAGTAAAAATTCCCTGTCTTAGGTCAGTTAGGATCACCACTTCATTTTAAGAACGTGAAATGTCAGAATAAAAGTAGAGAGAATTATTTATTTCAGCTTTTATTTAATTCGTCACATTCCCAGTGGGTCAGAAGTTTACATACACTCAATTAGTATTTGGTAGCATTGCCTTCAAATTGTTTAACTTGGGCCAAACGTTTCGGGTAGCCTTCCACAAGCTTCCCACAATAAGTTGGATGAATTTTGGTCCATTCCTCCTGACAGAGCTAGTGTAACTGAGTCACGTTTGTAGGCCTCATTGCTCGCACACGCTTTTTCAGTTCTGCCCACAAATTTTCTATAGGATTAAGGTCAGGGCTTTGTGATGGCCACTCCAATACCTTGGCTTTCTTGTCCTTAAGCCATTTTGCCACAACTTTGGAAGTGTGCTTGGGGTCAATGTTCATTTGGAAGACCCATTTGCGACCAAGCTTTAATTTCCTGACTGATGTCTTGAGCTGTTGCTTCAATATAACCACCTAATTTTCCTCCCTCATGATGCCATCTATTTTGTGAAGTGCACCAGTCCCTCCTGCAGCAAAGCACCCCCACAACATGATGCTGCCACCCCTGTGCTTCACGGTTGGGATGGTGTAGAGCAGAGCAGAGGACATTTCTCCAAAAAGTACGATCTATGTCCCCATGTGCAGTTGCAAACTGTAGTCTGTTTTTTTATGGCGGTTATGGAGCAGTGGCTTCTTCCCTGCTGAGCGGCCTTTCAGGTTATGTCGATATAGGACTCGTTTTACTGTGGATATAGATACTTTCGTACCCGCTTCCTCCAGCATCTTCACAAGGTCCTTTGCTGTTGTTCTGGGATTGATTTGCACTTTTCACACCAAAGTACGTTCATCTCAAGTAGACAGAACGCATCTCCTTCCTGAGCGGTATGACAGCTGCGTGGTCCCATGGTGTTTATACTTGCGTACCAGTGTTTGTACAGATGAGCGTGGTACCTTCAGGTGTTTGGAAATTGCTCCCAAGGATGAACCAGACTTGAGGAGGTCTACAATTTATTTAATTTTTTTCAGAGGTCTTGGCTGATTTCTTTTGATTTTCCCATGATGTCAAGCAAAGAGGCACTGCGTTTGAAGGTAGACCTTGAAATACATCCACAGGTACACCTACAATTGATTCAAATTATGTCAATTAGCCTATCAGAAGCTTCTAAAGCCATGCCATCATTTTCTGGAATTTTTCCAGCTGTTTAAAAGGCAAAGTCAACTTAGTGTATGTAAACTTCTGACCCACTGGAATTGTGATGCAGTGAGTTATATGTGAAATAATCTGTCTGTAATCAATTGTTGGTAAAATGACTTGTGTCATGCACAAAGTAGATGTCCTAACCGACTTGACAAAACTATAGTTTGTTAACAAGAAATTTGTGAAGTGGTTGAAAAACGAGTTTTAATGACTCCAACTTTAGTGTATATAAACTTCTGACTTCAACTGTATATACAGAATTTCTTTACACTATTTCGTTTGATGTCTTTACAGATTTTCTATAATCTAATCTTAATAGACCTTGTTATCTACACCGTAACACTCTGTCAATGTGTGTATAGAATGCACGTGTAATGTCAGGTACTAGGCTCTAGGGCAACAATAAGTCAAACACTCACAAACAGTCCAACACAGTATAGCCCAGTCCATTTGTGTGGCATTGACCACACTGGCCGTGTGTTTGAATGTTGACAGTGTGTGTGTGCTCGTTGAGTGAGTATGTGAGGGGAACAGAGACCTTTCCCAGCAGCCCCCAGCTGAGCGCAGCATTGATTTGTTGTTGGTAAACAAACAGTGTGATGCCACAGGTGGGTCGATAGCCGGCCGTCCATGGCTGAGAGGAGAGAGAGGAGACCATGCTCTAATGTAGAGCCGGATCGCTTTCAGACACCAACAGTTTCACAGGTGAAATGGAAACCCGAATTCCAATCAGTTCAATTACATTTCAATTTGAATTACATTACATTCTATTCAATTCACTTTAATTTCCTTGACAGGGCACTTCATGTGTGACTTTATGCGAAAACATACTATAACATCACAACCATACATTGTGCGTATATGGAACTATGATTGATGATTTATAGGTGATGATCAGTATGTCTGATTGGTTTGATTGTCTGTCTGTGTCTAACAAGAGATTCTTTGTTGGATTTGCTTTAAATATCAATTGTCTTAATCCCCTGTTGTCCGTACAAATGTAACGGGACTATTATTTCTACTTAATATATATATATTTTTTAATGTGAAATTGCACGTTGAGTTGTATAAGTAAGAGATAAAAAAGGAAAGGGAGAGGCAATAGAAGTGACTAGTACTTTGAGACAATACAGAGTGAGAAACAGATGGGCTACATTATAAGAAACAAAGGCACCTAGGCCACCTAGGGCCAGATTTCCGCCTTTCTTACACATGTCTTTCCTACACACCTCTCAGTAGTTGGTATTCAGACTTACCTTCTGAAGGTGCGTAATGGCATTTGCAGGCGTGGTTCCCTTCTGCACTGAATAAATTAAATTCAATCACTGAAAACCCTCCCACTTGCTGGATTTTCTCATGTTGCTAAGCTATTTTCACGTCTCTTCAGAGATGTTTCATTGGGTTCAAGTCCGGGCTCTGGCTGGGCCACTCAAGGACATTCTGAGACTTATCCCGAAGCCACTCTTGCGTTGTCTTGGCTGTGTGCTTAGGGTCGTTGTCCTGTTGGAAGGTTAACCTTCGCCCCAGTCTGAGGTCCTGAGCGCTCTGGAGCAGGTTTTCATCAAGGATCTCTCTGTACTTTACTCTGTTTATCTTACCCTCAATCCTGACTAGTATCCCAGTCCCTACCGCTGAAAAACATCCCCACAGCATGATGCTGCCACCACCATGCTTCACCGTAGGGATGGTGCAAGTTTTCCTCCAGACGTGACGCTCAGCATTCAGGCCAAAGAGTTAAATCTTGGTTTCATCAGACCCGAGAATCTTGATTCTCATAGTCTGAGAGTTCTTTAGTTGCCTTTTGGCAAACTCCAAGCTGGCTGTCTTGTGCCTTTTACCGAGGAGTGGCTTCCGTCTGGCCACTCTATCATAAAGGCCTGATTGGTGTGACGCTGCAGAGATGGCTGTGCCTCTGGAAGGTTCTCCCATCTCCACAGAGGAACTCTGGAGCTCTGGAGCTCTGTAAGCATGATCATCGGGTTCTTGGTCATCTTCCTGACCAAGGCCTTCTTCCCCGATTGCTCAGTTTGGCCTGGCAGTCAGCTCTAGGAAGAGTTTTGGTGGTTCCAAACTTCTTCCATTTAAGAATGATTGAGGCCACTGTGTTCTTGGGACCTTCAATGCTGCAGAAATGTTTTGGTACCCTTCCCCACATCTGTGCCTCAACACAATCCTGTCTCGGAGCTCTACGGTCAATTCCTTCGCTCTACGGTCAATTTCATGGCTTTTTCCCTCATGGTCAGCTGTGGGACCTTATATAGACAGGTGTGTGCCTTTCCAATTCATGTCCCAATCAATTTAATTTACCACAGGGGGACTCCAATCAAGTTGTAGAAACATCTCAAGGATGATCAGTGGAAACAGGATGCACCTGAGCTCAATTTCGTGTCTCATAGCAAAGGGTCTGATTACTTATGTAAATAAGGTATTTCTGATTATTATTTTTAATAAATGTGCAAAAATATCTAAAAACCTGTTTTTGCTTTGTCATTACGGGGTATTGTTTGTAGATTGATGAGGAAAACATTACATTTGATCAATTTTAGAATAAGGCTGTAAAGTAACAAAATGTGGAAAAAGTGAAGGGGTCTGAATGCACTGTATCTTAATAAGCCACCCCTTTAAATACGATGTACCTTTTAGTTGGAGTTTTGTCGACAGACTCAAGCGAATATATCGAGAGAACGGGTTCAGAATATTAGAAACCAACGAAAGAAAGCCATCTAAATATATGCATATTTGTTGAGGAAAGTATTTATGAATCCTAAAAAACAGGTTTGACGAGCCTTAACGCACGAAAGAACGAAACGGTGGTTTGATTCATTCTGAATATTGCCACATTCAGTTCTTTAACCCAAGGTAATGTTGGAAGATTAGTGTACATAGAATTAAAATAGGGAGAATAGTGTGCAATAGTAGGCTATACCCTCGTCTATTGCCTGCATCAACCATGGAACTGTGTAATAGCACAGCCAAGTATTGTGCCATGCGTCGGGTTCCAACTGTTGTGGCTTGGTCTGCGCTTCACTCCAAAACTATTACATGTCTTTTTTTATATTATCAATTGCTACTAATGATCCTCAGCAACAACCACATGTCCGTGACGGCTTGTGAAGAGGAAGCAAACGCAGGTAAACTAAACAATGTAATTAAATGGAATGATAATGTAGGCTACACCAGCTAAAAGGGAACTGCTCGTTAATTGGCAGTTTAATATGCGTTCTCATTAGGCACACTGAAGGTCGATACTGATAGTGGCTAATACTGTGTTTAACATGGTAACTGCACGATGGCACAGCTTTTCAGAATCTTTACCGCGGGAAAGTTGATATGTTGATGTGCTTCAGTTGATGATTTCACATTTGTCTCGAGCAATTATGAGGTAAAACATATTTAAAACAAGTGTAATATGTACATACAATTTCCTTATCCAAATTGATTACTCATTTACCTAGTTCTTATCCATAGGCTCTTTCAAATTGTTCGTTACAGTGCATGGAGAATGGTGATAT
Source organism: Salvelinus alpinus (assembly GCF_045679555.1). Classification (NCBI taxonomy): domain Eukaryota; kingdom Metazoa; phylum Chordata; class Actinopteri; order Salmoniformes; family Salmonidae; genus Salvelinus; species Salvelinus alpinus. Next base: position 22,591,733 of record NC_092120.1, read on the forward strand.
TTCTATCGGGAAAAAATAAAGTAGATGCTCTTTCCACCTGGAACCGGTAGGTTCGCTAGACCTTGTTCACGGTTTCCTTGCGCGTAAAGGTGGTGGAATTAATATCGAATTAAATCAAGGTCAGAATACGCCTATCTGTCGACACACCACCTTCATTCATTCCATCTCCACCCGCCCCCAAAAAATGCAGGTGAATAGCACACTATTCTCATGCTTAAGTTCAAGGTCAGAATGCGAATAGAGAGAAAAGTGCATAAAAAAGGGTATTACATTCTATTTATGTGTGCTTAACTCAGGTCGGAGTGGGGAGAGATTACAGATATAGAGAGGTACAGGGTACATAGAGAGAAGGAGGTTAGAGATTAAGCATCAGAGATTGTAAGTGATAGATAGACAGACCAAGATGTGGTTGATTGCTGGAGATCAAGAGAAAGACAGGGTAGGAAAGACTAAAAAGACAGGGAAGAAGAACCACGTGTGAGTGAAAGACAGGGTTAGAGAACGTTTGAGTGTGAAAAAAGAGGAAGCGTAAGACAGAGAGAAAGAGGGATATACGTACAGTTGAAGTCGGAAGTTTACATACACTTAGGTTGGAGTCATTAAAACTCGTTTTTCAACCACTCCATGAATTTCTTGTTAACAAACTATAGTTTTGGCAAGTCGGATAGGACATCTACTTTGTGCATGACACAAGTCATTTTACCAACAATTGTTAACAGACAGATTCTTCCACTTATAATTCATTGTATCACAAAATAAAGTGGTGATCCGACCTCACCTAAGACAGGACATTTTTACTAGGATTAAATGTCAGGAATTATTAGGAACTATGTAATTAGGAATTATGTAGTTACATATTACACTTGATTTAAATATGTTTTACCTCATAATTGCTCGAGACAAACGTGAAATCAGTCATATGCATCCAACTGAAGCAAATCAACATATCAACTTTCCCGCGGTAAAGTTTCTAAAACGCTGTGCCTTCATGCAGTTCATGTTAAACACAGTTGAAGTCGGAAGTTTACATACACCTTAGCCAAATACATTTAAACTCAGTTTTTCACAACTCCTGAAATTTTATCATAGTAAAAATGCCCTGTCTTAGGTCAGTTAGGATCACCACTTCATTTTAAGAATGTGAAATGTCAGAATAATAGTAGAGAGAATTATTTATTTCAGTTTTTATTTCTTTCACCACATTCCCAGTGGGTTAGAAGTTTACATACACTCAATTAGTATATGATAGCATTGCCTTTAACTTGTTTAAATCCACTTCGAATCAGTGTAGATGAACGAGGTAGACAGGTTAAAGAAGAATGTTTAAGCCTTGAGACAATTGAAACATTGATCGTGTGTGTGGGCAATGTGAATGGGCAAAACAAAATATTGAAGTACATTTGGACAGGGTATGGTAGTATGTTCAGCGGTTTGAGTATGTCAAGAACTGCACCGCTGCTGGGTTTTTCACACTTAACAGTTTCCCATGTGTATCAAAAATGGTTCAAAAGGACATCCAGCCAACTGTGGGACGCATTGGAGTCAACATGGGCAAGCATCAAAGTGGAAATCTTGTGACCTGCCCCGACCAATTTAGGATGGGAGGTGACCTCAGATGATGCTGTGATGTTTCGGAAGCCATTTGCTTTTACATTAAATAAAAACATTTAATACTTTAAAGACAGCTCCAATCCTCCTCAGTCCCTTAACTTCTTATGGCTGCAGGGGCAGAATTGAGTAGCTTGGATGAAAAGGTCCCAGAGGTGCCCAGAGTAAACTGCCTGCTCCTAAGTCCCAGTTGCTAATATATGCATATTATTATTAGTATTGGATAGAAAACACTCGGGAGTTTCTAAAACTGTTTGAATGATGTCTGTGAGTATAACAGAACTCATATGGCAGGCAAAAACCTGAGAAAAAATCCAACCATGAAGTGGGAAATCTGAGGTTTGTAGGTTTTCAACTCATCGCCTATCGAATACACACTGGGATATGGGTCAGTTTGCACTTCCTACGGCTTCCACTAGATGTCAACAGTCTTTAGAACCTTCTCTGATGCTTCTACTGTGAAGTGGGGACGAAGGAGACAGGAATAAGTAAGGTCTGCCATGGGCTGACCATGCTCTGACCATGCGCGTTCACATGAGAAGGAGCTCTGTTCCATCGCACTTCTGAAGACAATGGAATTCTCCGGTTGGAACTTTATTGAAGATTTATGTTAAAAACATCCTAAAGATTGATTCAATACATCATTTGACATGTTTCTACTGACTGTTACGGAACATTTTGACATTTCGTCTGCTTTTAGTGAACGCGCTTCGTGACTTTGGATTTGTTTATCAAACACGCAAACAAAAGTAGCTATTTGGACATAAATGATGGACATTACCGAACAAAACTAACATTTCTTGTGAAAATGGGAGTCCTGGGAGTGCATTCTGACGAAGATCAGCAAAGGTAAGTGAAAATTTATAATGCTATTTATGACTTTTGTTGACTCCACAATTTGGCGGGTAACTGTGTGGCTTCCTTTTGTGGCTGAATGCTGTTCTCAGTTTATTGAATATTGTGCTTTTGCCGTAAAGCTTTTTTGAAATCTGACACAGCGGTTGCATTAAGAACAAGCTTATCTTTAATTCTATGTAAAACATGTATCTTTCATCAAAGTTTATGATGAGTATTTCTGTTATTTGATGTGGCTCTCTGCAATTTCTCCGGAATATTTTGGAGGCATTTCTGAACATGGCGTCAATGTAAACTGAGATTTTTGGATATAAATATGCACATTATCGAACCAAACATACATGTATTGTGTAACATGATGTCCTATGAGTGTCATCTGATGAAGATCATCAAAGGTTAGTGAATAATTCTATCTCTATTTCTGCTATTTGTGACTCCTGTCTTTGGCTGGGAAAATGGCTGTGTGTTTCTGTGATTTTGCGGTGACCTAACATAATCAATTGTGGTGCTTTCGCTGTAAAGCCTTTTTGAAATCGGACACTTCGGTGCGATTAACAAGAAGTGTATCTTTAAAATGGTGTGAAATACTTGTTTGCTTGAGGAATTTTAATTATGAGATTTCTGTTGTTTGAATTTGGCGCCCTGCACTTTCACTGGCTGTTGTCATATCGATCCCGTTAACGGATTGCAGCCCTAAGAAGTTTTAAGGTTTGTCATACACTCATATGTATGACAGCCCTTAACTTTAACCTGACAATTAAGTGTTTTACCATTTCATTTTCAAACAACCAGGGCTTCAAGTAGAACACACAACAATGACATAAACAGTTGCAAATGTCAATAAAAATAGGTTCCACCAAAGCAAAAACCTGATAAAAATGAAATTATATGAATGCTGTAAGTACAGAAAGGGTTTGCTCACTGAAAAATGAATATCCAACTACTCAGTGATAACTGTGTGGAGTTCGGAGTCTGTGACAGCAACTATATGAGCTTAAAACAGTATTTTAGACACTATGTCCTGGGACTTCGTTAGAAGATAAGGGGTTCCTCTACATAGAAGATCATAATATTCTATGTAGAAGAACACCTTTTTCATCCGCTTTGAGGATAACACAACGTGGCCAACCGACGTGGCCCGCTACCAAGGACTGTGGGCTCTCCTTCTCCTTGGTCAATGTAAGACATGTAAGCGTTTTAACACTCTCAAGGCTGCCAGCCCAGACGGCATCCTTAGCCGCGTCCTCAGAGCATGCACAGACCAGCTAGCTGGTGTGTTTACGGACATACATTTGAAGTCGGATGTTTACATAAACCTTAGCCTAATACATTTGAACTCAGTTTTCACAATTCCTGACATTTAATCCTAGTAAAAATTCCCTGTCTTAGGTCAGTTAGGATCACCACTTTATTTTATGAATGTGAAATGTCAGAATAATAGTAGAGAATGATTAATTTCAGCTTATATTTCTTTCATCATATTCCCAGTGGGTCAAACGTTTACATACAAATTGATTTGTATTTGGTAGCATTGCCTTTAAATTGTTTAACTTGGGTCAAACGTAGCCTTCCACAAGCTTCCCACAATAAGTTGGGTGAATTTTGGTCCCTTTCTCCTGACAGAGCTGGTGTAACTGAGTCAGGTTTGTAGACCTTCTTGCTCGCACACGCTTTTTCAGTTCTGCCCACACATTTTCTATAGGTTGAGGTCAGGGCTTTGTGATGGCCACTCCAATACCTTGACTTTGTTGTCCTTAAGCCATTTTGCCACAACTTTGGAAGTGTGCTTGGGGTCATTGTCTATTTGGAAGACCCATCTGCGACCAAGCTTAAACTTCCTGACTGATGTCTTGAGATGTTGCTTCAATATATCCACCTAATTTTCCTCCCTCATGTTGCCATCTATTTTGTGAAGTGCACCAGTCCCTCCTGCAGCAAAACACCCCCATAACATGATGCTGCCACCCCTGTGCTTCATGGTTGGGATGGTGTTCTTCGGCTTGCAAGCATCCCCCTTTTTCCTCCAAACATAACCACGGTCATTATGGCCAAACAGTTCTATTTTTGTTTCATCAGACCAGAGGTAATTTCTCCAAAAAGTACGATCTTTGTCCCCATGTGCAGTTGCAAACTGTAGTCTGGCTTTTTTATGACGGTTTTGGAGCAGTGGCTTCTTCCTTGCTGAGCGGCCTTTCAGGTTATGTTGATATAGGACTCGTTTTACTGTGGATATAGATACTTTTGTACCTGTTTCCTCCAGCATCTTCACAAGGTCCTTCGCTGTTGTTCTGGGATTGATTTGCACTTTTGCACCAAAGTACGTTCATCTCTAGAACAGAACACGTCTCCTTCCTGAGCGGTATGACGGCTGCGTGGTCCCATGGTGTTTATACTTGCGTACTATTGTTTGTACAGATGAACGTGGTGCCTTCAGGCTTTTGGAAATTGCTCCCAAGGATGAACCAGGCTTGTGAAGGTCTACAATTATTTTTCAGAGGTCTTGGCTGATTTCTTTTGATTTTCCCATGTCAAGCAAAGAGGCACTGAGTTTGAAGGTAGGCCTTGAAATACATCCACAGGTACATCTCCAATTGACTCAAATGATGTCAATTAGCCTATCAGAAGCTTCTAAAGCCATGACATCATTTTCTGGAATTTTCCAAGCTGTTTAAAGGCCCAGTCAACTTATATGTAAACTTCTGACCCACTGGAATTCTGATATAATGAATTATAAGTGAAATAATCTGTCTGTAAACAATTGTTGGAAAAATTACTTGTTTTCATGCACAAAGTAGATGTCCTAACCAACTTGCCAAAACTATAGTTTGTTAAAAAGAAATTTGTGGAGTGGTTGAAAAACAAGTTTTAATGACTCCAACCTAAGTGTATGTTAACTTCCGACTTCCAACTGCATACACAGAGAAAGTGTGTGATTGAGTATAAGAGATAGAGGGAGAGAGAGAGAGGGAGAGAGGGGGAGGAGAGAGAGAGAGAGTGCTGTGGAGGATGCCAGCAGAAGTCTTGCTGGGCTTACATATGTAAAGCAACGGGGGCCCAGCAGTGTGTGAGACTGGAGGTTCTGGCTGAACCCGAACTTCTCTCTGCTCCCTCTACTGCATCAATCATCCGAAACAGGGCCACGGTGGCCGCTCAGCAAGCTGGGAGCACCACGCACGCACACACACACACACACACACACACACACACACACACACACACACACACACACACACACACACACACACACACACACACACACACACACACACACACACACACACACACACACACACACACACACACACACACATAGACATGCCACAAATGCATATACACGCAAGTGCGAGCACATATACACAAACACTCAGTGGTACCCTATGCCCACAGGGTGCCCTCGGCCCCAACCATCTGCGATGCAGTTCCAACACACACAGTGGGCGATATTCACATGGAGGGCCCCCCCCCCCCCAAAAAGAAAAAGAAATACCCACAAAGGGGCGGTTGGAACGCTTGATCTCCCCAAACTCATTATACATGGAAATGCATGCAAATGCATGCACCTTAAGAAATCCACCTTGGGCCAGAGTGAGTGTTTATGTGCTTGTGAAAATGAATGTGTATTTGAATGTATTTTGCAGTACATGTATCTACTTTCTAACTGTTTGTATGCCATGTGTGTTTACGTGGGAGTTCTCTGGGTTCTTTTGGGGGCATAGAAGGAGGGAATTCAGATGTGCCACCAATACTATGCATTAGTATATACATTGCCTTCGGAAAGTATTCAGACCCCTTGACTTTTTCCACATTTTGATACGTTACAGCCTTATATACAAAGGATAAAATTGATTGTTTTCCTCATCAATCTACACACAATAACCCATAATGACAAAGCAAAAACTGTTTTTTTGATATTTTTGCACAATTATAAAACTAAAAACAGAAATACATGATTTATTTAGCATTCTGACCCTTTGCTATGAGACTCGAAATTGAGCTCAGGTGCATCCTGTTTCCATTCATCATCCTTGAGATGTTTCTACAACTTGATTGGAGTCCACCTGTGGTAAATTAAAATGATTGGACATGATTTGGAAAGGCACACACCTGTCATATAAGGTCCCACAGTTGACCGAGCATGTCAGAGCAAAAACCAAGCCATGAGGTCAAAGGAATTGTCCGTAGAGCTCTGAGACAGGATTATGTCAAGGCACAAATCTGGGGAAGGGTACCAAAAAATGTCTGCAGCATTGAAGGTCCCTAAGAACACAGTGACCTCAATCATTCTTAAATGCAAGAAGTTTGGAACCACCAAGACTCTTCCTACAGCTGGCCCGAACTGGCCAAACTGAGCAATCGGGGGAGAAAGGCCTTGGCCAGGGAGGTGACCAAGAACCCAATTATCACTCTGACAGAGCTCTAAAGTTCCTCTGTGGAGATGGGAGAACCTTCCAGAAGGACAACCATCTCTGCAGCACTCCACCAATCAGGACTTTATGGTGGAGTGGCCAGACGGAAGCCACTCCTCAGTAAAAGACATATGACAGCTCGCTTGGAGTTTGCCAAAAGGCACCTAAAGACTCTCAGACCATGAGAAACACTATTTTCTGGTCTGATGAAACCAAGATTGAACTCTTTGGCCTGAATACCAAGAGTCACATCTGGAGTAAACCTGGCACCATCCCTACGGTGAAACATGGTGGTGGCAGCATTATGCTGTGGGGATGTTTTTCAGTGGCAGGGACTGGGAGATGAAAACCTGGTCCAGAGCGCTCAGGACCTCAGACTGGGGCGGAGGTTCACCTTCCAACAGGACAACGACTCTAAGCACACAGCCAAGACAATGCAGGAGTGACTTCGGGACAAGTCTCTGAATGTCTTTGAGTGGCCCAGCCAGAGCCTGGACTTGAACCCAATAAAACATCTCTGGAGAGACCTGAAAATAGCTGTGCAGCGACGCTCCCCATCCAACCTGACAGCGCTTGAGAGGATTTGCAGAGAAGAATGAGAGAAACCCCCCAAATACAGGTGTACCAAGCTTGTAGCGTCATACCCAACAAGACTCGATGCTGTAATCGCTGCCAAAGGTGCTTCAACAAAGTACTGAGTAAAGTGTCTGAAAACTTATGTAAATGTTAATATTTCAGTTTGACATTTTTCATAAATGAGCAAAAATGTCTAAAAACCTGTTTTGGCTTTGTCATTACGGGGTATTGTGTGTAGATTGATGAGGGAAATCCGTTTTAGAATAAGGCTGTAACGTAACAAAATGTGGGAAAAGTCCAGGGGTCTGCATACTTTCCGAAGGCACTGTACATCATCCATCAGTCATGCCAGCCACACTGCTGTAGGCTAAACACACTATTTCTCCAGCAGTTAGTTCTCTATCCAGCTCTATCCAGTCTACTGGGAATAGGGATCTTGCCTCTAAACTCTCTAAAGCCGAGCCATAGTGCAATGATGCCATGCTACCTTGCCATCCGTGTGGGCACCAGGGGCTGTGGTGTGCTGAGTGGGCAGAGAGGGGGCAGTTGTGAGCCAGAGGAGGTTGAGCAGTGGTGTGCGTGTGTGTGTGTGTGTGTGTGTGTGTGTGTGTGTGTGTGTGTGTGTGTGTGTGTGTGTGTGTGTGTGTGTGTGTGTGTGTGTGTGTGTGCGTCGGTCTGTGTGTGTGTGTGTGTGTGTGTGTATGTGTGTGTGTGTGTGTGTGTGTGTGTGTGTGTGTGTGTGTGTGTGTGTGTGTGTGTGTGTGTGTGTGTGTGTGTGTGTGTGTGTGTGTGTGTGTGTGTGTGTGTGTGTGTGTGTGTGTGCGTCGGTCTGTGTGTGTATATATGTGCTCGATATCAATGTGTTTGTGTGTGTGTGTGTGTGTGTGTGTGTGTACACAGGAGTCTCTGTGCCTGTCTCCATGCATGGGTACTAGTCTTTATTGTCATAGAAACCAACAATAAACAAAGCAATTGGGTCAAAATTGTCATACTGTACTTTTCATTTCCTATGTGATGTGACCTCAGTTTCACACTGCAGAATGGCAACAGTGTTCTACTGAGCAGGGATATATTCAATAACACTAATGTTCCCACTCTAGTGTAAACAAACCAGCCAGCTTCCTCTGCTTCCTCTGGGCTATTACAGAGGCGGGTTAGAGACTGGGCGGGTTGAGAGAGAGAGAAAGGAGGAAGAGAGAGCGAGAGAGAGAGAGAGAGCAGAAAACGAGAGCTACAGTGTAGAGTATATAGAGAGTGGAGACAGAAAAAGAGAAAGCTCAAAGAGAGAGTGAGGAGAGAGAGCGTGAGCTCAGAGAGGAAGGGAGAGAGAGAGAGTCTACCTTGTCTTACAGAGTTTACTGCCCTGCGGTGGTATCCTTCAGCATGCTGGAAGGTCACGGCGCAGAGCCTTCCTTTTTCTCTTTCAATTCCATCTGGCTCTTTCACCACCTTTGACAATTGTCATCATGACAAATCAATAAAGACTATCTCCAGTCCTGCCAGAAACACCCCTCCAGCCTCCTCCACCCCCTCCACTGTCCTTGAGTAAAACACTGATACAGGAGATAGCTGTGTTAAGTCCTCTCCAAGTCTGTGTGGTAAGGCATCCCTCTCTCTGTGGCCAAGTGTGTAGTGCAAGGTGTGCATTGCGTTCCTATTTGTGTTCATGTTTACTGTAAATGTGTGTGTGTTTGTGTGCTGAGTTAAGGTAAGTTGTTGCGTATTGTGTGTGTGTGTGTATGCATACAAACAGTATGTGTTGTCTGTCGGCTGATTTACAGTAAGCTGCTGTACGTTAAGGGTTGTGTTGTGTGCTGTGTGTGCTGATTAGCAGTGTGTTAAGCTGTGTTAAGCTGTGCCGAGCATCGACAGCTCCCAGTGTTAATGCGTGTTGAGCACACTCTAGCCTGTGTGTCACTCTGCTGTGTTCTCTGTGTCTCCACAGCGTTGGGCCTGAGTAATTGGTCACAAAGGGGACAGTAAATCTGCAGGAGGACGTGAGTGTGTGCGTGTCTGTCTGTGTAGTGTGTGTAGGGAGGGAGGAGGTCCCCTTCCTCTCGCCAGCTTTTTAAAAATCTATAAACCTCCAACTGTTTACAAGGCCTGATTCCCATTTGACCTACACATGCACACACAAACATGAACGCACGCACGCACGCACGCACGCAAACACACACTAAATGACCTCACCCACTTTGTCTCATCGTTGTCTGCATCGCATGACAGTCAGTCTGAAGTCTAATTGGTCATTCAGTGGAATGGACCAGGGATTCTTAATTTCCTTTCCATTTAGTCCCTTCCTCAATATCAAACATCACTCAGTGAATCCATCAACGTATCACAGAGAGGAAAATAGAAAAGGCTATTGTCGGATGAGACTGGGATGAACTGAGTCTAGTCTCGAAAGTGTTCATTTAACTAGATTAAAAGGATTTCTATGAGCTCTGTGGAAGTGATGCATGTAACCCTTTCCAAGTTAAATGTCCACTAGTGAATTTGCTGTGTGAGGTGAATTTAAAGTTATTTTGGGGGTGTAAACATGGTAAAGCACTGCGGCTGACCTTGAGTGTCCAGACGCCGTGAGGGTGTTCCCCCCAGGACTGTACACTCATCAGGGTCCAGTTCCTCAGGCCGGCGGCCGAGTCATCGTTGCTCCGCGTGGCCAGGAGCAGAGACACTGTGCCCGCCGGGGACACTAGGGCTATGGAGAGGTCACCACGACACACACTGCTGAGACTCACCTTCACCTGGGGTGTGTGTGTGAGTATGAGAGAGAGGGAGACAAAGACAGAGAGTATGTGACAGAAAGAGAGAGAGACAATTGTGTGCATGTGTGTTTGTGTGAATGTTTGAGAGAGAAGGATACAGACAGAGAGAGAGGTGGGGGAGTATTAGTATTAGTATTAGTATTAGATGAATGACTTAAATAAACAGATGCGGTGTACACGCACCCGCCCCCGTTCATCTCACACAGCACATCTGGTGTGACAATGTCACATCTGAGAGTGAGATGCTGCCGAGCTTTAAAAGACTGACAGCCTGCTCCTGTTTACAGCACATTCCCATGGCAACACATCCATCAATCACACTTGCAGCGATGCCCTGGCCAACGCTTTCTGCCAGGAGAAAGCAGCCAGAAACAAACCCTTTTCAATTGACATAGTGACAGACACGCATGCACGCACGCACGCACATACACACACACACACTTCACTATTTCACACACAGTTAGAGGAAGTGGTGTCTTGGTGATAACATTTGAACCTGTCTCTCTGACCTGTACATGCTCCAGCGTGTTGACCTCAGCGTCCGTCCCCAAGCAGTCTGCTGATTGGATGTTCACACTGACCTCTCCTCCAGAGGGCAGGATCCTTCAGAGAAACAATCACCATCACAACCATCCACACAGCTGTCAATCAACTGTCAACAACACACAAACCTGCTGCCAGATACATCACCCGGCTGTTTTTCATAATTTTGTTTTCTTTATTATTTCTTTATTTTTAATTTGTGTTATCCCAAAGTACAGAAAAGATCATAAAGTATAGATATCTTGTTGTCCCATATATCAGTTCTTAGCCTTCCTGCCCCCTCTGCACCGATATGTTTTTAAATGGATGCTATAGCATTGTGACAGCACCTGATGGGGTCAAGAGTGACTTCCTGTGTGCACTTCCTGTGAGGGGCGACAGCCTGGAACTGTAAGGCCTGCTGCACCATCAGCCCTGCATCCAGAACTCCAAACCCATACCTGAGACCAGGGCAAACCCATTGTTAGACAAGGACCATCTGTATCATCTGGTATATCACTTATATATTGCTTCTGTGTGTCCATGTGTACAGTCACCAGTCAGTCTTTGTCTGAGTAGATTTGATTCTAATGTGCTTTAATTGATGCAGCGCTATGTGGTGTATGTGGTGTGTGAGGTGTGTGAATGTGCATGTTAAGGTGACTGTGAAAGCTTTTAAGAAGGTGTGTGTGTCCTAAGTGCACAAGGAAATGCGTGTGGGTGCACCTGCTCTAATGGTTCCATACGAGGAGGCAACAAGTCATTTCCAGGAGGATGATGTTGTCCTCTGACACAATCACTTCCTATTCTGTCCGGGGAGAGAGAGGGCTGCTGTTGGCGCTCCTGTAATTGTGCTCGACGATTGATTCTGAACGATGTGCCGTTCATGGGCTGTAATCAAGCCCCATTATTCACTCTTTACCACCACGATCAGGCCGTCACTACACAATGGCTTTCCCATAAACAGCTCTGCCTTATTCCCACCCACCTCTTTCTCTCTGCCTCTCTCTCTCTCCTCCATTCCTCTTTACCTCTGTCCTCCACCCATCTATCACTCTCTCCTACACCCCTCTATCCTTCTCTCCCAGACTGCCTTCACACCAAACCCTCTCCCTCTGTCTCTCCTCCATCCATCTTTCCCCCTCTCGCTTCTCCATTCCTCTTTCCCCCTATCCTCCAACTCTCCATCCCTCTCTCCCAGAGACGATGGCTGTAATAATCACGGTTGTTAGCCCGAATGCTGCCGTAACGCTCCCACAACATTCCCAGTGGTAACCTCAGAGGGTGACAAAGAGCTCGTAGTGTAATTACCATCGCTCCATCATTAATCTGCAATAAGTGAAAGTCATTAGTCTGGATGACGGGCCTCTCTCTACCGCTCTCTCTCTCCGTGTTTCTCCCTTCTCTCTCTCTCTCTCTCTCTCTCTCTCTCTCTCTCTCCGTGTTTCTCTCTTCTCTCTCTCTCAGTGAAGTCAGGGAGAAGGAGCTGATTTATAAGTCAATCCGCTCTCTCTCTCACCCTCTCTCTCCACCACCGTTTCCGTCAGTGCAAGAGACAACAGAGAATGAGGACTGGCAAGAGGGTCCGGAGGACTTACTGACTTTTAACATGCGTAGATGGTGGGCAAGGCGCTGTACACCCTCGGTTTCAACGTTAGACACATCAGGAGCTTAGTGGAAGTGAAGGGGCATCAGTGGCAGGGGGAAGTAGGGTCTGAGAGCATGGCGGGGCACAGCTGGAGGGTGCTCTATAAGCTCCCAGTGCCAAAAATGTCAGGGGACCTCTCTCTCTCTCTCTATGAGGAGGTCTCATTAGTGAGACAAAAAGTCAAAGTCTCTGAAAGTCACCTTCAATTGATCATTTACATTTTCCTAGATATTTATCCTTGTATAAAGGGATGGGCGCTCTGTCAGTTCATTGAGTGATTGGCCCAGTGACGGACGGTCATTTTGCTGCCCAATCTCCCCCGTCTCGCACTCTCTCAATTCAATAAATGCTTTATTGGCATGAATGGATGGTTGCCACTGTTGCCAAAGCAATAGATATTAAGTATTTCATAAATTAACAATCTTTCTCTCTCTCTTTATACCCCCCCACATCTCTCTCTGCTCTGTCTATCTATCTGAGGGGTGGACCAGAGTTCCCCTTCTGTGTCCCCAAACAGCAACAACAGGATTTAATGGACAAAATCTAATCCCACACTATCACCACCGCTGAGTCACCAGCCACGACTCATCATTAGCCATGTAGAGATGCTACTGTCATAACATGTACGCTAAGAATCGGGAAGCAAGTACAGGGAGTGAATTGAATAAATAACGGAACATAGAACAAAACAAGAAACACGAGCAGCGTACAGACATGAAACAGAGTCAGTAACGCAAGGGGGAAAGAACCAAAGGGAGTGACAGATATAGGGGAAGTAATCGGGAAGGGGATGGAGTCCAGGTGAGTCTCATGAAGCGCAGGTGCGCGTAACGATGGTGGCAGGTGTGAGTAATAACGAATAAACTGGCGATGTCGAGCGCCGGAGAGGGGGAGCGGGAAGAGACGTGACAACTGTAGTCGTCTGGGACAAGATCATTTGGGTTCACTTGAATACCGTGGGCAATATTTATAAGATAGTACTTTTAAACAGTTAAACTTAAACTATCAGGTTTCATCTTTGACGTATGACAAGTCAAATTCAGGATAAAAAAAACAACATTGATAGCAAAGACCCATTGTGCTATTGTAGGCATGTCTTCCATCCACCGTGTCCTAACACCACAGTGCGTGACTGTGTGGGCCGTGCTTTTGCTCATAAAACGGAAAGTGTTAGCGACCGGGGCTTGTCACCTCTCTCCTGTTTAGTAATTAAATATACCATCCTCCCCATTGCCCTGAACCGGGCGCTGTGCAGCTATTAAATCCCAAGCTTCAATAGATCAATCAGGGTTGGCCCCAACTCCACAACCATAAACCTGAGCAGACATATATCTGATAGAAAAAGCAGTAGGAAACAGGTTTACCCACTATAGAACATGATGAAAATGACAGATTTTATGTCCTGCCACGTCAATAAATTGCTACAGCTGAACTGAGCGGAGCCTATTTCCAGTGAAACTCCCCACTCAGCCATCAGATGAGATCCCTCGAACTAACACGGGGGGATACAATACACTACATCGGAAGAATCGCCTGACTATAACATAAAACCTGAGTAAAATGTGTTTTTCTTACCCTACATTTTCCCTTATACCAAACTGTATGTACATATATTTTCACCTTTCTTGAAACAAATGATTAACCAGCAACAACAGCAAAAACCATTGTTCCTATTGTAGAACCGTTTGCATTTATTTCACAAGTCTTTAACGAAAGGGTATGAATGCAAAACAAAAATCCCAAGAGCTAACAATTAAACTAAACTTACAAAGTACAAAATGTATTTCAAAATCAACAGATATACCATATGCAGGCGAACAAGATATCCCTAGCCTCCAATAACAAAACAGGCATGTGACCCTGTGATTCTAATTGCGCTGTGTTCTAATCAACCATCTGGTTCCCCAGTCTGCGCCAAGCTGACGAATGAGTGACAGGCCATCTTCTGTCCACCCGGCACGGGGCATGTAAAACCCTGACCCCCTCCAGAACCCCTCCAGACCAATCTGCAGCCTCAGATTCTCTGCATCTCCTTTCACTCACCAGTGGAAACGTCTGCCCTCTCACAACTCTCCTGTTCTTTTTATCTATTAGGACTCAGGCTCCTCCCCTCGCAGTCTCTCCATGGCCCCTCTTTGTAGCTGTCGAGGAACCCTTTCTTTTTTTTGTTCCCCAGACAGTTCTACCCAGGACAGAACCATTCTCTGTTGACATTCACACCATCTGGTTGTGGCGGGGGGCGGGGGAGGTGCTTCCACATGCAGGATGTGAACTCGTCACGCACTTTGAGGTCCCGACCCTCCCTTTCTTCCTGCAGTCCGTGTCTAAGAAACATCGATAGGGAAGCCTAATATAACTCCATCTATCATAACATGTAAAAACACAGAACTAATGACTGGTCAGGGATACAGTCCTCTTGGTCTCCCCTCCCTCTCTCTGCAGCGGTACATACCACTAAATATACCACCTCAATAGAAGTGTCTCTAAAGAATCACTCAAGCTGGACTAAGCAGCTGCCTTTGAGTTAGGCCATTTCCCCAGGAGCGCGGGAGAGTGGGGCATTGGCAGGACCTCAGAAAAAAGGGCACCCATCTGTTCTCCCAGTGAAAAGGTTGGTGACACCTTCTGTGGTACCAACAACCCCTAATTAAGTGGCCAGGAATGTGCCAGCGGCAGACTATGTGATTGGGCGGGTTCGCCTTGCTTATCGCCGCGGTGACACGGCGAGCCCCCACTCCTTGCCCCCACTCCTCACCCCCCTCTCGCCCCCTCTCCTCCACACATCTGTCTATGCATGGCAGGTAACAATGACAAAACACCGGCAGTATTATAGGCTTGATCCGACTGCCGCATAGACTCTTTCAGATGTGGTTTACAAGCCGTTAGCCTCGATTATTATTTTTTTTATCCGTATGTATCATGATTAACAGCAGTATGTTTTTAACGCAGGATTGGAGGTCCTGACAAATCCCATGCTGATCAAACATCTCCCGAGCTGTACTACTACACACACACACATACATAGATTTGATTAACATTGGACTTAAAATGAAATAACAAATGGACTTACTAAATTCCACCGATTTTCATCTCACTTACAGCCAAATACCTCTCTCCAGAAATGTTCCTAATTAGGCTTATTAAGTAATTAAGACAAGAGGTCTTAATTAAATTGGTGCCACTGGGACCTACACAGCGCAAGGCCTTGCCATAAAACACTTTCCTCCTTTGTTGGTTTAAATGTTAATTGTAAGACACACAATGCTATTTATCGGAATGAAATATTGATGATTTTCACAGACTTTGTTCACATAGGTTGATAGCAGGATTTGAGACAAGAAAAGCTTTAAAAACACTAATCAAGCCAGCATTTGACACTCCTTTTAGGTTTCCTTAAAATGGCTTTTCGGAGATTTATTAGACAAGTGTCCGTCTGACAGTAAATTGCAGAGGCAACAATGAGTAGTGCTTAAAACTCTCCTCCTGAAATGTCAAGTAAATTACCTTGCAAAGAGTTAAAAGTTTAATGAAATATCTGTCAGGAGAAAATGAGGGGTTTGGCACAGGCCTTGGTATGGTCTCTTCGGAGAGAGGGAGAGAGAAAGAAAAAGAGAGAGAGAGAGCGAGAGAGAGAGAGAAAGAGAGGGCAGCAAAATGACCGTCCATCACTGGGCCTATCACTCAAAGAAGCGAGCGTGTAAACATCCCTTTATACAAGGAGACTTCTCCAGGAACATTTTAAGGATCAATAGCAGGTGACCTCATTCTTAGCGTCCAACATATTTTGATTTGTCACCTGAGTGCTATTCAAACACAAATTCTAAGTGGGTTTGAAGACGAAATTCTGGGGGACGCTTTTGTTGGATGCACACCAAGCCCCGGTCCCTCTGAAGGACGGTGCCCTTGTGAGTGAGCATAGTGCTAAAAGCTTGGCAGAAGATTCCATTCAAAGTCCCAAGTGTTTTTTTGTTGTTTTTTTGCTGAGCAAAGTAACTAGTCCTTGGTACCATAGATTAGAACCCATCTGCCATCTATAGTGTAGTACATGAGCATCAAACATAGTTGAATCTCTCCTCTTTAGTTTATTAAAGCATCTGATACCCACAGTCATTGGTCTGATATGGAGTTGTGTGTTGTTTTTGTTTTTTTACCATGGGGCATTTGGGGTTCATTAGTCCATATAGAGATTCATATACTCTTGTTAGCAACTCTCTCCATCAGGCACTTTTGGGGAATTGAAACACTCGGGACAAAGTTATTGGGTGAATTTTTCTCCCTTGGTTATTACTGGTGCAACTCTAGGGCAGCCATATATCCTCAGATTCTGTGTCGACTAATTGTGTGGTATCGCAAATGAACTCTCGATTGGGGGGGGGGGGAAAAACAGGCAACCTTATATGGAAATGTCTTGTATTTTTCTCTCCCCCTAGCGAAACATCAAAATTGCTACTTAGCATGAATTATACATGAGTGGGGGTGGAGGGCACGGGGACCGTCTCGCCCGCGGCACTGTGGGAGTGGGGTGCTGCACACCCACGCCGAGAGAGAGCTCACCCCCCCCCCCCCCCCCCCCCCACAGGAAGTACAGCGCTCCACTTCCCCTGTCCCTCTGGGCACAGCTGTGTGTCACACACAAATCAAAATCAAAATCAAATCAAAGTTTATTGGTCGTGTACACAGTTCAGCAGATGTTATAGCGGGTGCAGCAGAATGCTTATGTTGCTAGCGTTTAACAATGCAGTAAAATGTCAAACAATTTCACATTTTAAATAACATTTCAAAATCAAGAAATGTAGGAATGCATCCAATCAACAACCCAAATAGCACTGTAACAGTAATCCAAGTGCATTCAACTGTATATGTACTGTATATACTTTACACCGGAGGAATTTACACAAGATATACTAAGAACGATATGTACAGCAGTAGATATATTAGAGTGAGCTATGTCTATAGTGAGCTATAGTATATACATAAATATGCAATGTGTAGAAACAGTGTAACTAAAATGCTATGTACAGTAGCAGATACACACAGTATGTACAGAAGTAGTTATATTCGATGAGTAAACATTATTAAAGTGACCAGTGTTCAATGGCTCTATGTACATAGGGCAGCAGACTCTAAGGTGCAGGGTCGTGGACCGGGTGGTAGCCGGCTAGTGACAGTGTCTAAGGTGCAGGGCAGGGTAATGGGTGGGGCCGGCTAGTGATGGCTGTTAAATAATTTTGGTCCCAGCTTTGATGCACCTGTACTGTCTCCATCTGCTAGATGGTAGCAAGGTGAGCAGGCCGTAGATCGGGTGGCTGAGATCCTTGATTATCTTCTTGGCCTTCCTGTGACACCGGGTGCTGTAAATGACCTGGAGGGCAGGCAGTGTGCCCCCGATGATGCGTTGGGCTGACCGCAACCCCCCTCTGGAGAGGTTGCGGTCGGTGCAATTGCCGTACCAGGCGGTGATACAGCCCGGCAGAATGCTCTCGATGGTGCATCTGTAGATGTTTGTGAGGGTCTTAGGGGCCACGCTAAATTTCTTCAGCCTCGTGAGGTTGAAGAGGCGCTGTTGCACCTTCTTCACCACACACACTGACTCAGAGGGGTTGGGCTAAATGCTGAAGACACATTTCGGTTGAATGCATTCAGTGACTAGGTATCCCCGTTCCCTTTCACTCTCCCTTTCCCTACTCAGCCCACTTTATCTACTGAACCATCAATCGAACACACATTCTCTCACACATTCCATGTATACTGAATATGATCAAACATATATTTACACACATACACCCTGAAGTGTTATCTCACACACTCACACAATCCATCACATCTACACAGCTACTGCTACACACCGACACAAAACAGACATATTCTTTTCTCTCTATATCCAACGACATATACTTTGGGTACACAAGCAAGAACATAGATTTTCTCAGGTCAGAAGCTACATTTAGTCACCGCCAATGTGAAGAAAGAAGACTAGCTGATGAAGTTGACTGTATTAAGGATAGAAATTGGATCGTCTCTGTGTTTATCCAACACCGTCTAATTCAACATAAACACCCAATCAGGAATCAGGGTCAGGGGTCAACGTCACATCACCACGCTGGCCCCCATTCTCATCCTCCTGCTGCTCATTAAGCCTCCTAATCAACAGGAAAGCCAGTATATCACACACACACACACACACACACACACACACACACACACACACACACACACACACACACACACACACACACACACACACACACACACACACACACACACACACACACACACACACACACACACACACACGCACACACGCACACACACAGGACTTCTCCTTCCTGTCTCCCTCACTAATTATGTAACAATTACACAAATAGATTTTTTCATTCATAGGAAATTCTATTATTTTGGATTCACTCGTATATTATTACATGAAACGATCGTTCTATCAACAGTGGGATTGTTGCTCTGTGAATAAACCATATCTTAAATTACCTTGCCTCTCTGTAGTAAAACACATACAGTTCAGAGGCTCAGAGTAATTGGCTTGGAGAAGATGAACAAAAAGAGAGAAGAAAAAGGTCTCCATAATTAATACATCTATCAGGCTGGCCGTGAGAGTCAGCAGGGCACAGCCGCCTCTGCCCTGAGACCATGGATTCTCCATATTCATCTGGATTTTATAGACCACACTGAGTTGTGGCGGTATCTATAAATCGTAGAGACTGTAGAGAGTGTAGCGGTGTGTGTGACCTTGTCTGTGTGGTGTCCTATAGGTGGGCTGCTTGCCTGTGTGTGTGTATGTGTGTATGTGTGTGTGTGTGTGTGTGAGTGACGCGGTGACCAGTGGCCCTGATAATCTTTATGATAAATCATCCCAGTGCAGCCTGCCTCTACAGCCATGATGACTGACAGCTCTAAATACCTGGGAGGGTAGCAGGGTGGTTTAAAGGCCTCCAGCATTCACGGCTTCGGCTCGGCACCCCAGTTTCCCTGTGTAAAAGAGCAGCAACATCCAAAGCCCGCAGTCTCAAATTGTCATTCTAGCTCAGTCTCAAGGCACCATTCTGGCTCGATCTCATGTCACCGTTCTGGCAGAGGTTCAAGTCTCACATTGGCTCCCATTCAGGCTTCGTGCTGGCTGGGTTTCAAGGCCCACACTGGGCTGTGCTTCAGCCTCCATTGGGGTTCTATGTGGCTCTGTTTCCGGCAGGGCCCCTTCAGTTTCAGCACCCTGGGTTGCTGGCCTCCTGCCCGCGCAGATCAGTGGGAGATCTCAGCAGAGCCCTTTGTTTGGGGTGGCATTTTCCCACTCGGCCTGTAATCTAAACACCTAAAGCATCTCACGCTCGACAAATCGGCCCAACAGACGATGGAGCGGCACAAGACAAATGGCTGGAGGCAGTTCAAACCTCCGGGACTGATGGCATCTGACCGGGCCTGACCTCCCAAAGGTTAAAGGCACGTTCACTTACAAAGCAATCAATTATCGGGGCTGCGTGGCCCCTTTTAACAAACGTTCCCCTCGCTCGCAACGACAGCCACACTTTTAAAACAGCAAGGCTTATTAATGAGTATCGCTACCGTGGAGACCCCCCCCCCCCCCCCCAATCTACAGTACAGTGTGTGTTACAGTTTCACAATTACAACACAACTCTTAAACAAGCTACTTTTTTGCCTTCCCTCTCCTGTGTATCTCTATCTGCCTTTCTCTTGTTCTACACTCTCTGTTTTCCTCCCTGGGCTCTCTCTCTCCATCGGATTCTTTCTCGTTCTCTGTTTCTCTCTCTCCTCCGTATTTCTGTCTGTGTCTGTATTTTTATTTTTTTTTCCTCTGTTTTCATCATGGGCTCTCTCTCCGTGTCTCTCCTAACTTTCTCTTTCCCTCTCTGTTCTCTCTCCCTGATCTTCCTCTCTCTCTCTGTCTGTAGTCTCTCCTGGTTTGTGTTGCAGGTTTGTCCTGCTAGCTGAGCTCGGCGGGCCCCTCAGCTGTTCGGCTGTGTTAGTAATTACCATTTCATTAAGAATGACAGTTTCGGGGGTTGAAGCACCATTTCATCGGGGTCTCGCGGGAAAGGTGCTCGCCAAAATTTGTGCGCGAACGGCAATTATATCTCTATGTCTGCAACTCAGTATTTTGTACTTGGTTGCTTGACGACAGCGGTGAAATTCGAAGCAAAAATGTGTCTCGGATGGATAGGCATACAGCGGAGGCCATTCCTGGTTAGCGCAATAGATCAGAGGTATTAGACTAGAGATGGAAGAGCTAACTGAAGAATGAGGGTGCTTCATATAGCAGTAGGTATGTATAATCTCTCGTCACACAGCTAGAACTGCATAATGCTTGAACGCAATAGCGCAGTAAGGGGATGCTTGTCTTTGTATGTGTGTGTTTTTAGCATGTGTGTGTCAGTGTGTGTGTGTGTGTGTGTGTGTTTTGTGCGTGTTTGTTTGTGTACCCACGTACACGTGTGTGTGTGCCACTCGCTGAGAACCAGGGAGGAAAGAGCTGGTGTGAGTTATAGTGACAGGATCCGGAGCTTGTCTGCCAGGAAACCGGTTCAGCTCTTCTACTTGCATGTCTACTCTGAATGACGGCACACTTCCTTCTTACACATTCCACACAATTGCGTTCCGCTAACACGGGATCAGGGAAGGAGAGGCAGGATCCTGGGCCATATGGAGAGGGCCGCGGGGCCCAGTGAATAAATGGGATATCCCCAGCTCATCCCTAGATCCAGTCAGGGCGATGAAACAGCAGCATTAATGAAACACCAACACCCCAGCCGACTGCATGCACCACAAGATGGATAGCTATATGTGTGTATATATTTGCAGGTAAGCCAGAGGAGCTGTAGGGAGCCTGCTTATTGACGTGACCCCGGAACCTCCAACCCTACCCTCAGCTCCATTCTCCATCCCCAGCCCGAACCGGTAGCAGCAGGGAAGGCAGACAAGTGCAGCCCTGCTCTGCTAATGCATTCACCAGCCAGCCCTCATCCAAGCAGGCAAAGCACTTAATTACTTAAATTGATCAGTATTAGCTTCAATTAGAGAGGGACACTGGGGGGAAAACAAGGTCCTGATTCCTGCAGACAGATCACAAGCAGAGGCGAAGGCAGAGGTGGCTCGACGAGCCTCCGACACACACACCCTAAGCCCTAAGCAGGGGTGGAAGATAGGCAGGATACTAGATATGCATCCTCGGTGGAGCTGCAGTAGGGAGTAGGGATAGGAGAAGGACCCCCCTCTCCCGTCCCTCTTACAGTGCCTGTGTTTGTGTTTCTAGGGCGCTGGGTGACCTTTGACCTCGGGCTAATGAGAGCGATAACGAGGATTAAAAGGGGGCGACTGGAAGGTGTCTGCGAGGGGGTTTAAACAATTACACTCGGCTGCCAACATGCCTTTTCCTCATGACTCAGGAAATTACAGTCTCTCTCTCCTTTTCTGGCCAGCACAAAAGAAAAAGGCTTATGGAAAAATAATACATTATCCGGGGCCACATTAACTTTGATGTAAATCGCTGGGCAATTATGTTTTAATAGGCCTTTAAGAGAATGAGTAATTGGGGGTGACAGTGGTGAGGTTGATCATGGTTACCCATCTCTCTCCCTCTGTGCCCAGCAGAACAGGCCCTGGCCATTGTGTATCGGTCGAGTGGAAGTGTGTGTATGTGTGTGCGTCCATGCAGGTGTGTATGTATATGGGGTTGGAAGCAACATTATTTTCCAATAGTTCCGTTCCGAATAGAACCCCTGTTTTTTTCCCGTTCCGTTACAGTGTTCCCACCAGCATTATAAAGTTCTGAATGAACAGTTCACGCAGTTCCTTTTCAGATTTTTTTGTTGTTGTTGAAACAAGTGAAACATTTTTTACATTTAGCTCATTCATTTACTCCGCCAATTAGCATGGATAGAGCAGCTTGATATGGAACGGGTAAGCTGGTTGTTTATATGTTTGATTGGTCAAATAGGAGCGAGATACAACTGAAAGTTCACAAGTGGGGAGAGAACGAGAGAGAGGGGTGGACATATAGGGGGTGTAACGATCGTCTTGAGGAGAGAGATTGGACCAAGACGCAACGGGTAATGAAGACATGATGAATTTATTAAACAAGACGAAAACGAACTACACTTGATAATAAACAAAATAACAAAACGACGTAGACAGACCTGAACTGGAAAAACTTACATAAACACGCAGAACAGGAATAGACTACACAAACCGAAACAGTCCCGTGTGGCGCGACAAACACAGACACGGAAGACAATCACCCACAAACAAACAGTGAGAACATCCTACCTTAATATGGTTCTCAATCAGAGGAAATGAATTACACCTGCCTCTAATTGAGAACCATATCAGGTAACCCATTAACCAACATAGCTACACATAACATAGAATGCCCACCCCAACTCACGCCCTGACCGACTAAACACATACAAAAACAACAGAAAACAGGTCAGGAACGTGACATAACCCCCCCCTCAAGGTGCGAACTCCGGACGCACCAGCATAAAGTCTAGGGGAGGGTCTGGGTGGGCATCTGTCCGCGGTGGCGGCTCAGGCTCTGGGCGTGGTCCCCACCCCACCATAGTCAATTCCCACTTTTGTAGCCCCCTCCCAATGACCACCCTCCAAATACACCCACCTAAAATAAGAGGCATCAGCGGGACAAGGGGCAGCACCAGGACAAGGGGCAGCACCGGGACAAGGGGCAGCACCGGGACAAGGGGCAGCACCGGGATAAGGGGCAGCTCCGGACTGAGGGGCAGCTCCGGACTGAAGGACGGCAGCTCCGGACTGAAGGACGGCAGCTCCGGACTGAAGGACGGCAGCTCCGGACTGTGGGGCAGATCCGGACTGGCTGACGGCTCTGGCTGCTCATGGCTCGCTGACGGCTCTGGCAGATCCTGGCTGGCTGGCGGCTCTGGCAGATCCTGGCTGACTGGCGGCTCTGGCAGATCCTGGCTGACTGGCGGCTCTGGCAGATCCTGGCTGACTGGCGGCTCTGGCAGATCCTGTCTGGTTGACGGCTCTGGCAGATCCAGTCTGGTTGGCGGCTCTGGCAGATCCTGTCTGGTTGGCGGCTCTGGCAGATCCTGTCTGGTTGGCGGCTCTGGCAGATCCTGACTGACGAATGGCTCTAGCGGCTCCTGACTGACGAATGGCTCTGATGGCTCGGGACAGACGGATGGCTCAGACGGCGCTGGACAGACGGATGGCTCAGATGGCGCTGTGCAGACGGATGGCTCAGATGGCGCTGGGTAGACGGATGGCTCAGATGGCGCTGGGTAGACGGATGGCTCAGATGGCGCTTGGCAGACGGGCAGCTCAGACGGCGTTGGGCAGACTGCAGACTCTGGCCGGCTGAGGCGCACTGTAGGCCTGGTGCGTGGTGCCGGAACTGGTGGTACCGGGCTGGGGACACGCACCTGAAGGCTAGTGCGGGGAGAAGGAACAGGGCATACTGGACCCTGGAGACGCACATTAGGCCTGGTGCGTGGTGCCGGAACTGGTGGTACCGGGCTGGGGACACACATCTCAGGGCTAGTGCGGGGAGCAGCAACAGGACGCACAGGACTCTGGAAACGCACAGGAGGCTTGGTGCGTGGTGTAGGCACTGGTGGTACTGGGCTGGGGCGGGGAGGTGGCGCCGGAAATACCGGACCGTGCAGGCGTACTGGCTCCCTTGAGCACTGAGCCTGCCCAACCTTACCTGGTTGTATGCTCCCCGTAGCCCGACCAGTGCGGGGAGGTGGAATAACCCGCACCGGGCTATGTAGGCGAACCGGGGACACCATGCGTAAGGCTGGTGCCATGTAAGCCGGCCCAAGGAGACGTACTGGAGGCCATATATGTAGAGCCGGCTTCATGGCACTTGGCTCAATGCTCAATCTAGCCCGGCAGATACGAGGAGCTGGTATGTACCGCACCGGGCTATGCACACGTACAGGAGACACCGTGCGCTCTACTGCGTAACACGGTGTCTGCCCGTACTCTCGCTCTCCACGGTAAGTACAGGGAGTTGGCGCAGGTCTCCTACCTGACTTCGCCACACTACCCTTTAGCCCCCCCCCCCCAAGAAATTTTTGGGCTTGACTCACAGGCTTCCGTGCTAGCCGCGTACCCTCATAACGCCGGTCCCTCTCTCCGGTTGCCTCTGCTCTCCTAATCGCCTCCAGCTGCTCCCATGGGAGGCGATCTTTTCCAGACAGTATCTCCTCCCATGTGTAGCAACCCTTGCCGTCCAAAACGTCCTCCCATGTCCATTCCTCCTTCGTGCGCTGTTGTTGCGGCTTTCTCCCCCGTTGCTTGATCCTTGGTTGGTGGGTGATTCTGTAACGATCGTCTTGAGGAGAGAGATTGGACCAAGACGCAACGGGTAATGAAGACATGATGAATTTATTAAACAAGACGAAAACGAACTACACTTGATAATAAACAAAATAACAAAACGACGTAGACAGACCTGAACTACATAAACACGCAGAACAGGAATAGACTACACAAACCGAAACAGTCCCATGTGGCGCGACAAACACAGACACGGAAGACAATCACCCACAAACAAACAGTGAGAACATCCTACCTTAATATGGTTCTCAATCAGAGGAAATGAATTACACCTGCCTCTAATTGAGAACCATATCAGGTAACCCATTAACCAACATAGATACACATAACATAGAATGCCCACCCCAACTCACGCCCTGACCGACTAAACACATACAAAAACAACAGAAAACAGGTCAGGAACGTGACAGGGGGATTGGCCTGAAGCGTTGAACATCATGACATGACCTGAATTGGAACGTGTTTAGGCTTTTACTAGCATCAGAACTTCACTGAATTACATAATTATACACTAAATATTAGGAATATATACAAATACGCTTCCGGAATACTAGTTCTGTTTCCATTCCTCTAAAAATTATGTTATTTTCCGGCTTTCAGTTCTATTCCCTAAATCGGTTCCAACCCCTGGTATGTGCAGTATGTGTTTTTGTTAGTATGTGTGTGTGATTCAATCGTCCCCCTCCCCTGTCTTGCTCTGGAAAGCTGAACGTGAGCCTACACAGTGCCCTCTGACCTCTAACCCCTATCCCTAAACAGTGACCTGTGGAATATCAATGTGTGTGTTGGCCATGCAGGGCTACTGCTGGGTGTAGAGGGATCAGGATCAATGTGAGGAGAGATCACTACAGACAGACCCACCTAGTGGAACACTAACTAATGAGACTGGCCAAGAACACTCACACAGCAGGCCCAGACAGCAGGCAGGACAGAGAGCAGAACAGAGAACAGAGAGCGGGGAGGGAGGGAGGGAAGGAGAGGAGGAATGGAGGTGAGAGGGAATTTAATTGTTTCCTTCAAAGAACAAGCTAGTCTGGTACAGAGGAGTCCCCGAAAATCTCATATGCAGTCTGCATCCATAGTAAACTGTACTAGCACAGTGATGCAGTGGCACACATTTATATTGAGCCAATACACACAAGGCATATCAAATACCATCAAACCTGATCATCTCAAATTGTTCCAAATTGTGATGTAATTGTGTAAATGTTTGCATGATTTCACATTAAAGCTTCACATTTCCTAATTGTCATTATTTTAGATACTCCCCTTCTATAGAATGTTTTCAGAATCACTTTTATCTCCCACTCACAATTATATCAATGCCGCATGTTTTTCTTTACACTACAGGCAATGGTCAGGCAAACCTAAATATTTCAGGACGTACTGTATCTGTATAATCACCTCAACATAATTCACAACAAAACAAGACCATATGCACATCCGTTCCACTTGGGGACCCACCAGTCACAGAGATGTGAATTCTGATGAGTCATTTATCAAACTGCTCACTTTCATCCATTACTGTCAACACTGTGAAGGCACTTAAAGGACTACTTTACTACAACGCCTGTGAGTATGCAAATTTAGCAGACTATATTTCAGTACTTAAAGACCTCTCCGTGTTTAGCTTTCAACCAAGCTTCTCGTATAATTCTCTTAGGTTTCTGAGGCAGGCAATTTACGCAAACAGCAGGAGTTTCGTTTTAAAATAACCAAGCTAGCAAGAAAATCTGTTTTATTTTGTGGTAAGGTAACCCCCCTAAAAGTGTGTCCAAATGACATGAGTGTCAGTTGTACACAAGCCCCTTGCATCACAGGCCCAGACCAACCCACACACACAATTTAACACTATTCTCAGATTTAATTTAAAGAGACTTGATGCTCAAAGTACCTGTCAATAAATCAACATACAGTATAAGACACAGCTTGAACTTTTTATTCTCATGTTCAAACTGTTAATGGGAGAAAAGTATTGGATGCCATATACTCTACTTACTATTGACATAGTTTATCAGCTTGTCTGCAACATTCTCTTAACATTGTGTGTTCTACTCTGTGAGATCCCTAACAGTGTTTCTGTGGTCTGCATTCTGTCCTCTATCCTAGATATTCCTGGTCTGGTGTCTCCATGGTTCTTCTGTCTATGTGAGGGTCTTTTATAGCCCCCCCCCCCACATACACACACATCCCTTTCCCTCCCCTGTCCCCCTCCAGCTGCTCTGTCACCCATGTCGCCAAGGGGACAAGGAGAACGTGGCGTTTCCCTGGATCAAAAATTTACGAGCAATTAAAAGACGGGCGATGTGGAGCATCCATCAGCCAGTGCTGCTGCCAGGATGGGTGAAGGGGCCGCAGTAAACCACACGCTATATACTTTTATATCTGTTTTCTCTCCAAAGAGGGAAGGTTATGGCAAAATTATGTTTTACGGTCCACAGTTCGGCAGGGATGTAGACATCTTTCATGAAACGCTGGCTTGGAGGTCACAGCCCGAGGGAGGAAAGACAGAGAGGAGTGTGCGCGGTGTGCTGTGTTGTGTTTTGTATGGATGTGTATGTTTAGTTATAAGATACAAAACGCGGAGGCTTTTAGTGTGTGTGTAAGAGATATGTACCATCCTATGGTCCATTAGTTACTACGGTAAGAGTGACCTGACTACTTTGTTGTTGTTTAAGAGGACACAATTCAAAAGTGCTCCTCTTCACTCAAAGACACGCACGCACGCACACACACACACACACACACACACACACACACACACACACACACACACACACACACACACACACACACACACACACACACACACACACACACACACACACACACACACACACACACAAATGCACACATTAGTATACAAAGACAAATGCACACACACACACACACAAATGCACGCACACATGTAAACGCACACATAAAAATGCACAAACAAACAAATGCACACACACATAGACACGCAAAGGTACTAACACTAATACACAAAAAATGCACACCAACTCTCATGCATCACCACGTTCTCTCTCTATTTCTGTCTCTCACTTTTTCTGGCTGTATGCGACAGGCCTAGACTCATTTGCATCCTTAATTGCATTGTAATGTACTTTTAATTTGAAAACGGAAGCAATTCATTATTTTGATATGGAACAAAATGCCCGCAAATGTAAACATTCTAATAGTTCTCCATTTTTCAAAAAGGGGGATTGGAATCTTATCTCATTTTTATACCATTTCGCTGCTCATTCTCCTTGATATTCACTTTGTCTTTACAGGGACGGCACCATTTCTTTGATATTTTCTCTCAATTATTTCCCATCCAATCTTCCACGGTACAATTACAATAGTTTCACCTATTCTATCCAAAGAGATGAAAAGAAATTAAGCCTGTTTGGACGTGCCGTGCTCTGGACTGTATCCTCCCCCAGTGCTGACACACCCAACTTGCTATTTCTGGGTCAGACACTTCAAGTGAAGATACTAACCAGAGATACATTTTTCCACTGTCAACCACATGATCAATAGGTGTCAGTGTTCAAAGGAATACAAAGCTGTATGAGGTGGTGCCAGAGCAGCTTCATTTGTGTGGACCTGGGATTACACTGGCACTGTTCCTCTGTCAACCTGATAAACACATTTCACAATGAAATAGGATGGATGCATGTTATTTTTTTGGCTCTTTTTCTCCAGCTCACTCTCTCTATTTCTTCCCCCTCCCTTCTTTCAATCTCTGCCCCCTTCTCTCTCTGCGCCTCCTTTTCCGCTTCCTCTCTCCCCCTCTCTCTCTCTCTTTCTCTCTCTTGCTCCAGAGGGGGCAGGCAACTCACTGACATCCCAGCAGGCCTAGCAACAGCCAATAAATTATGAGTGACAAGCCTTTAGACCAATAAAAATGCTGCCATATTTCATGCACAGTAAATCTGATTGCAGATTGCGCTGGCGTGTGGCGGCTGACATGTTTATTGTCGCCATGGCGATGGGAGCTAGGGGGTCGGTCTACGACATCAGTGTTTCTAAAGCTCCTTAGTCTGTATGGAGGTCACACAGATCGAATTCTGGGTATACACTCGTATACACTCACCCCCCTTTCTCCTCTACATCAACCTCCTGTGAAACAACTATTCTATCGCAACCCTAGAAGCCTTGCAGTTGCTCCTATCACAACAGCCATCTGCCCTCAACACAGTACACACAAGTCCCCAATGAAACCTTTGGCCTACCATGTTAAACCGAAACCACAAACTACACAAACACCACACGTACACAACACATACACATCCTTCATGCACAGAAATACTTCTCCCAACACAGCCATAACTCAGCTATAACCCCACCTTAACCCTGTCCAGGCCCAAAGACAATCGTTCCTGAAAAGTGAGCCGATCCTCAGAGAACCAGAGAAGAAAACCCATCCCAGATCCCACTCCCTAACCATTGGACTTCTTTACACCTTGAAACGCGTTGTGAAGACTCATACATTTCCCCTCTTTAATGTGTCGTTTCTGTTGTGTTAACCGTGCTTTTCAACCATCTTTCACATCCTTTACCACCGTAGAACAAAACTGTCCTTGACCTGGAGAATAGCCAGCATCGTCACACTCTCTCGTAATTTCTACTGCAACACAATATCTCCTCTTAGCCTAATCTGAACCTAGGATTTGTTGCATTTTATCACCATCTCCTAACAACTGTACCCATGTTAAATGACCCTAAGCCCATGCACTGCTCTGACGGTCTTTATCCACACAATGAACCATTCGTTGTAATTACTGAGATTCAGCACAACATTGCGATCAGGGCATTACCAGTCCTCTGCCACATCACCTAAATGTATGTATTTCAAAAACAACTGCACTGTGATTAATCATTATAATCTAATTCATCTATTCTTCTCGGAGAAACAGACTGGTTATAATCTGTTTTATTACATATCGCCGAGAGAGAGCGAGAGAGAGAGAAGGATTAAACCAAAAGAAAGAGAGAGAAGGAAGGAGAGAGAGAGAAGGATTAAACCAAAAGAAAGAGAGAGAAGGAAGGAGAGAGAGAGAGAGAGAGAAAGAAATACGGTATAAAGACGGAGACAAAAAAGACAGATAAAAAAGAAGAGGAGAAAGTGACTGATGAAGATGCAGTGAGAGAGGGAGAGTGATAAGGAGACGGGGGAGAAGGGGGAGAGAGAGTGCGGGAGAGGGAGAGAAAATACATTACAACTCTGAGACTGATTACTGCGATGCCGTTGCTCGACTGACATTGTAAAGGCGTTGTAAACGCGATGTAAAAGCATTTATACGACGTGTGGAGGAGCCTGGCGCTTAAAGCATCTCTCACTCTGATTCTCGCCTCGTACATTAGGAGAGAGTGCTTCCATTTTCCTGAGCCCTGCTCGGTGCAGTAAATCAGAGCATCGATACACGCTCAGACACTCGTCAGACACATGCATGGTGACACTAACAATGCTACTTCTCCCCTGCCAAAATAATTTATTCCCAAGTCATAAAAGAGTGTCTGTTTTACAATGTGGGTGTAATATCAGTAGTATGGTGTAGTGTCTGAGGTGTATGTATGCTGTCGGAAGTGTAAATCAAATCAAATGTTATTAGTCACATACGCCGAATACAACAGGTGTAGACCTTACAGTGAAATGCTTACATACGAGCGCCTAACCAACAATGCAGTTAAAAAAAAGAAATACGGATAAGAATAAGAAATAAAAGTAAAAAGTAATTAAAGAGCAGCAGTAAAATAACAATAGCGAGACTATATACAGGGGGGTACCGGTACAGAGTCAATGTGCGGGGGCACCGGTTAGTTGAGGTAATATGTACATGTAGGTAGAGTTATTAAAGTGACTATGCATAGATGATAACAACAGAGAGTAGCAGTGATTTAAAAAGGGGGGGGGGGCAATGCAAATAGTCTGGGTAGCCATTTGACTAGATGTTCAGAAGTCTTATGGCTTGGGGGTAGAAGCTGTTTAGAAGCCTCTTGGACCTAGACTTGGCACTCTGGTACCGCTTGCCGTGCGGTAGCAAAGAGAACAGTCTATGACTTGGGTGGCTAGAGTCTTTCACAATTTTTAGGGCCTTCCTCTGACACCACCTGGTATAGAGGTCCTGGATGGCAGCAAGCTGGGCCCCAGTGATGTACTCGGCCGTTCGCACTACCCTCTGTAGTTGATGTGAGACATGACCAGCCTTTCGAAGCACTTCATGGCTACAGACGTGAGTGCTACGGGTTGGTAGTCGTTTAGGCAGGTTATCCTTTCTAAGACACACGTTCCGCTAGCAGAACCCCTCGACAACATTCCGCTGAAAAGGCAGCGCGGGAAATTCAAAAATATTTTTTAGCAAATGAAAGATAAACATCTTGTTAATCTACCCATCGTGTCCGATTTAAAAAATGCTTTACAGCGAAAACACAACATATGATTATGTTAGATCACCGCCAAGTCCAAAAAACACACAGCCATTTTCCCAGCCAAAGATAGGAGTCACAAAAAGCAGAAATAGAGATAAAATGAATCACTAACCTTTGATGATCTTCATCAGATGACACTCATAGGACATCATGTTACACAAAAAAGTATTTAGTCAGCCACCAATTGTGCAAGTTCTCCCACTTAAAAAGATGAGAGAGACCTGTAATTTTCATCATAGGTACACTTCAACTATGACAGACAAAATGAGGAAAAAAAAATCCAGAAAATCACATTGTAGGATTTTTTATGAATTTATTTGCAAATTATGGTGGAAAATAAGTATTTGGTCACCTACAAACAAGCAAGATTTCTGGCTCTCACAGACCTGTAACTTCTTTTTGAAGAGGATCCTCTGTCCTCCACTCGTTACCTGTATTAATGGCACCTGTTTGAACTTGTTATCAGTATAAAAGACACCTGTCCACAACATCAAACAGTCACACTCCAAACTCCACTATGGCCAAGACCAAAGAGCTGTCAAAGGACAACAGAAACAAAATTGTAGTCCTGCACCAGGCTGGGAAGACTGAATCTGCAATAGGTAAGCAGCTTGGTTTGAAGAAATCAACTGTGGGAGCAATTATTAGGAAATGGAAGACATACAAGACCACTGATAATCTCCCTCGATCTGGGGCTCCACGCAAGATCTCACCCCGTGGGGTCAAAATGATCACAAGAACGGTGAGCAAAAATCCCAGAACCACACGGGGGGACCTAGTGAATGACCTGCAGAGAGCTGGGACCAAAGTAACAAAGCCTACCATCAGTAACACACTACGCCGCCAGGGACTCAAATCCTGCAGTGCCAGATGTGTCCCCCTGCTTAAGCCAGTACATGTCCAGGCCCGTCTGAAGTTTGCTAGAGAGCATTTGGATGATCCAGAAGAAGATTGGGAGAATGTCATATGGTCAGATGAAACCAAAATATAACTTTTTGGTAAACACTCAACTCGTCGTGTTTGGAGGACAAAGAATGCTGAGTTGCATCCAAAGAACACCATACCTACTGTGAAGCATGGGGGTGGAAACATCATGCTTTGGGGCTGTTTTTCTGCAAAGGGACCAGGACGACTGATCCGTGTAAAGGAAAGAATGAATGGGGCCATGTATCGTGAGATTTTGAGTGAAAACCTCCTTCCAGCAGCAAGGGCATTGAAGATGAAACGTGGCTGGGTCTTTCAGCATGACAATGATCCCAAACACACCGCCCGGGCAACGAAGGAGTGGCTTCGTAAGAAGCATTTCAAGGTCCTGGAGTGGCCTAGCCAGTCTCCAGATCTCAACCCCATAGAAAATCTTTGGAGGGAGTTGAAAGTCCGTGTTGCCCAGCAACAGCCCCAAAACATCACTGCTCTAGAGGAGATTTGCATGGAGGAATGGGCCAAAATACCAGCAACAGTGTGTGAAAACCTTGTGAAGACTTACAGAAAACGTTTGACCTCTGTCATTGCCAACAAAGGGTATATAACAAAGTATTGAGATAAACTTTTGTTATTGACCAAATACTTATTTTCCACCATCATTTGCAAATAAATTCATTAAAAATCCTACAATGTGATTTTCTGGATTTTTTTTTCTCATTTTGTCTGTCATAGTTGAAGTGTACCTATGATGAAAATTACAGGCCTCTCTCATCTTTTTAAGTGGGAGAACTTGCACAATTGGTGGCTGACTAAATACTTTTTTGCCCCACTGTATGTTTTGTTCGATAATGTGCATATTTATATCCAAAAATCTCAGTTTACATTGGCGCCATGTTCAGAAATGCCTCCAAAATATCTTGAGAAATTGCAGAGAGCCACATCAAATAACAGAAATACTCATCATAAACTTTGATGAAAGATACATGTTTTACATAGAATTAAAGATAAACTTGTTCTTAATGCAACCGCTGTGTCAGATTTCAAAAAAACTTTACGGAAAAAACAAACCATGCAATAATCTGAGACGGCGCTCAGATAGAAACAACATTTCTCCGCCAGAAATACGAAATTACATCATAAATATTCCCTTACCTTTGATGATCTTCATCAGAATGCACTCCCAGGAATCCTAGTTCCACAATAAATTGTTGTTTTGTTCGATAATGTCCTTTATTTATGTCCAAGTAGCTACTTTTGTTAGCACGTTTAGTACACATATCCAAACGCAGGTCCAGGCGAACTTCGGACGAAAACTTAAAAAAGTTATATTACAGGTCGAATAAACTTGTCAAACTAAGTATAGAATCAATCTGTGGGATGTTGTTGTCATAAATATTCAATAACGTTCTAACCGAATAATTTCTTTGTGTCTATAGAAGTAATGGAACTCAAGTCGATATCATGTGGAATGCTCATGACCAGGACCTGGCACTCTGCCAGACCACTGACTCAAACAGCTCCCATCCGGCTCAGTAGAGGCTTCATTCAACGTTCTACAGACTGTTGACATCTAGTGGAAGGCGTAGGAAGTGCAAACAGATCCATATCCCACTGGGATTTCAATAGGCGATGAGTTGAAAATCGACCAGCCTCAGAATTCCCACTTCCTGTTTGTATTTTTTCTCAGGTTTTTGCCTGCCATATGAGTTCTATTATACTCACAGATATCATTCAAATAGTATTAAGAATATGCATATATTAGCATCTGGGACAGAGTAGGAGGCAGTTCACTCTGGGCACGCTATTCATCCAAAGTAAAAATGCTGCCCCCTATCACTAAAAAGTTATCTTAGTGTTCTTGGGCACAGGGACCATGGTGGTCTGCTTGAAACATGTTGGTATTACAGACTCGGACAGGGAGAGGTTGAAAATGTCAGTGAAGACACTTGCCAGTTGGTCAGCGCATGCTCGCAGTACACGTCCTGGTAAACCGTCTGGCCCCGCGGCCTTGTGAATATTGACCTGTTTAAAGATCTTACTCACATCGGCTGCGGAGAGCGTGATCACATCGTTTTCCAGAACAGCTGGTGTGTTGTGGAGGTTACACGTGTTGTCTGTGGGACTGTTTGGCTGTAGTATGCGTGTTTTTCATAGGTGTGTGGTGTCCGTATCAAGTCCCTAGTTTGTATGTGAGTGTGTTTCTGTATGTCAGTGCATGAGTCTATGTGTCCTGTACATGATATGTCAATGGCTGCAGTATGTGCGTTGTTTGTAGGCTACGTGTTACAAAAGTAACATGTTACATAATCGGATTACTTTTATGAGTAACCGAGTAAAGTAGCATTCTTTTTTCAAATTGGGTAATATTATTACAGTTACTTTGTCTACTAATGCTAACTTTACTTTCAGAATCATATCTCTACCGGGCGCGTTTTCATGATCTGATCTCGACTTCATTTAGATCTCGAGCGAGCGGGGAAAAAAGCTGTTTGGAGAAATGTCATGACAGCTACCTCCATAAAACATGTATAGAGGGTAAACCTTTGATCTTTGCCATTAATTGCTTCTGTGGTAGTGTCAAGTGTGTCATCTATACGTCTCCATGGGTCCGTGTACGTGTGGTCTATAACCAGAACTGGCGGCTCGAGAGAAAGATTTTGAATGAAATCTGTACAGATCTTTGGCTTACAGTATATATGGCTAATTAAGCAGCACTTGAGTAGCACAGGAAAGCAGTGCCACAAATGAAAGGAGAAACTAGTGATCAAACCTGAGTTAGTAAGTAGCTTGCCTTACTCCCCCCGATAGTCAAACAGACCCCAGGGGTACGCCAAAAAAAATGTGATTCACATTTAAAAATATATATATTTATTTTTTTAACTTTTTATTTTCTTCACATTTTCACAGTCCATTTCTATTTTCCAACGGGGCTATACATTTGAGTGATTTTTTCCCCTCGCCTGTGTAGCCTCGTTTCACTGCCAAAAATAAAATGAAACCATCTAGTGTTCAGCGAAATAACAACACAATGTCAAATACAGGTAGCCATGGCAAGGAGTCATGACAGGGAGACATAGTGGAGTGGTAAACGCGTGTGCAAGCAGTTGCTCCCGACGCCACTTGGGTACACTGCAGCCTCCACCGCGAGGCTCTTGCTGCCAAGGGAATGCCTGACAGCTTGAAAGACGTTTTGGACACGACAGTGAAAATGGTTAACTTTGTTAAAGCAAGGCCCCTGAACTCTTGTGTATTTTCTGCACTATGCAATGATATTGGCTGCGACCATGTAACGCTTTTACAACATACAGAAGTGCGCTGATTATCAAGGGGCAAAGTATTGACAAATTTTTTTAAAATTGAGAGACAAGCTTAAAGTTTTCTTTACTGACCACAATTTTCACTTGTCTGACCGCTTGCATGATGATGAGTTTCTCACACAACTGGCGTATCTGGGTGACGTTTTTTCTCGCCTGAATGATCTGAATCTGGGATTACAGGGACTCTCCGCAACTATATTCAATGTGCGGGACAAAATTGAGGCTATGATTAAGAAGTTGGAGCTCTTCTCTGTCTGCATTAACAAAGACAACACACAGGTCTTTCCATCATTGTATGATTTTTTGTGTGCAAATGAACTCAAGCTTACGGACAATGTCAAATGTGATTTAGCGAAGCACCTGAGTGAGTTGGGTGCACAATTACGGACGACACAAAGAACTAGATTTGTTATCCTTTTCATGCCCTGCCTCCAGTCCACTTACGGATATCTGAACAAGAGAGCCTCATCGAAATTGCAACAAGCGGTTCTGTGAAAATTGAATTTAATCAAAAGCCACTGACAGATTTCTAGAATGGGCTGCACTCGAGTTTCTTGACTTAGCAAATCGCTCTGTTAAGACACTGATGCCCTTTGCAACCATCGTACCTATGCGAGAGTGGATTCTTGGCCCTCACTAACATGAAAACTAAATACAGGCACAGACTATGTGTGGAAAATGATTTAAGACTCTCTCCAATACAACCCAACATTGCAGAGTGATGTGCTCAGAGTTTCAAGCACACCCTTCTCATTAACCTGTGGTGAGTTATTCACCATTTTCAATGAACAAATAAGGTTTCATGTGTAAAATGGATAAAGAAAGAGCAAAATGATGGATTATTATTATATTATTATTTGTGCCCTGTTCCTTTAAGAGCTCTTTGTCACTTCCCACGAGCCGGGTTGTGACAAAAACTCACACTCATTCTTATGTTTAATAAATGTATAGTGTGTGTGTGGCAGGCTTACAATGATGGCAAAAAAACAACATTTGAGAGTGCGCTGACCCTGGTGCTAGAGGGGGTACTCAGCTGGAGGTTGAATGTTTGAAGGGGTACGGGACTATAAAAGGTTTGGGAACCACACATGATGTGTGTGGTGTGTTTACACTGTGTCTGTAACTAGTACCTATCATGGATGTGGTACCCTGCTCCGTTGACACTCCATCCTGGCTCTTTGGGGTCGGGGACCTTGGCCGTCATGGCGATCAGATGCTGCATATCCCTCCATGTCAAGTCAGGACTGGGAAGATAAAGACGAATATCATCAAATACATGAATGTACAATATGTGTATTGTACACTCCATCAAACCACAGCATTCATTCCTTTATGATACTCCTGATACTCCCTTATGAAGAAATCTAGAAGGAGTTGAACATGTGAGACATACACAGAAACACATGTAGGCTATACACGATTTGGTATGAAACACGTG
The DNA here is from genome assembly GCF_045679555.1 of Salvelinus alpinus. Classification (NCBI taxonomy): domain Eukaryota; kingdom Metazoa; phylum Chordata; class Actinopteri; order Salmoniformes; family Salmonidae; genus Salvelinus; species Salvelinus alpinus. The sequence goes on from NC_092120.1 coordinate 22,628,557, forward strand.
TATATTTTGCTTAGCAGAGAAAGTGGACACACATGAAGATGTGCACATGATTTGGGCCTGCCATTGTGCCCATTACTGCACATCTTCTACAAGTGAAATCATCTGTTTAAGTCATTTCAAGCTTAATAACATTGGCGAAAAACTACGAATTCAACAAAGTATATTGGAGACGTAACAAAGGGGCTGGCGGAAAGAATGAACGTAGGAGACTTTTAATCTCGAGCAGAGTATTCTAATACAGCCGACTCAAGTGTCATGTCAAGCAATATACTAATGGAATCCAATTAAGACCTTTAAACTGCACAGAGAGCTAGAGGATATTAGCTCCGTTTTCTCTAACAAAAGACCAAAGGGTCGTCAAGGAGAGCCTTTTCAGGATATAAAAAAGCATAAAGGAAATTGGGTTTTCTCCCTTTATCCACTCATTATTGCTGGCTAAGAAAATAGACTTGAATGGAACTTAAAAACTGCGTTGACCACCCATTTCTAACATTAACTTCTCGGACTAAGTAGCACCGGGATCGGCTTCGACAGCCAAAGAGAAGCTGTCATGTCTGCTACGCAAAGGCACAACAAAGTTGATTAAAGGTGGTTAATATGGTTGTGGTGTACACGTTGGTGTACGCGTTGGTGTCCTTTACATAACAGGATCTGCATGTAGCTAAACTGCACTATATTCAACAACAATGTCCCAGTGTTTCGCTTTCAAAATAGTGGCTTTTAAACAAATCCCATTTAGACAATAAGCATGTGTTTAAATTGTGGAATGAGGATCTACCTGCTCAGTACAACTTGTGATTTTACATGTACATTTATGTCATTTAGCAAACACTCTTATCCAGAGCAACAGACACACAGTACAGTCACATGACAATCCCAAGGCCATGGTTAAGACAAGAACATCCGTAATGCAACACCCATCTCTATGGGTAGGAAATATCAGACACAGTCCAGCCAAACCATTCCAATCACATATAGGGGGGGAAAATGCTTTCAAAATGATTTCCATTACAATAGAAAACAAAACAAACAAAAAAACTGGCAACCAGCAAGTGCAACCGGCGAGTGCTACAGTACACCATAAGAGTAATACCACTAATAATAGAAAAGATCCAAAATAAAACAAAAGGAGAGCACAGCACGCTCAATTATTTGAAGCTTTGATTTCAAAGGGCTCCAGAGTGGGGAGCCGGGCTTTGTACTTTTGAACTGTTGCTCACAGTGTGTGTATGTGTGCGTATGTGCCGTATTAAATATAGGCAGTGCTGTGGCGTGATTCGGTTAGCATGCACCCCCCCACGCCCCCTCCACCTCCCCTCCTCCATCCCCCACCCCTCCGGTGAAATCAGAGAAGCCCCCCCGGCCCCGGCTGGTTTGCATAAAGCAAACGAAATTAAATTTGCTTTGCTAAATCAAAGCTTGTATGGTATTCCAAGCTGCTCTCTCTGGGACAAATTACTTCAAACGGCCTCCTTTTGTATCATAACAGAATAAGAAAATCATCCCAATCAGCGCCTCTCCAAAACCCTCGACTCAGGAATTAATTATTGAACCCTGGCGTGGGTTTCGCTGTCTCTTAGCACACAGTGACACAGATCTATTTATTTGGAAAATAGCATTTTGCTCTTAAAAACACACTATTGGCAGGGAACCTTATTTAATGTATCTGTATATTTGTGGGTGTGTTCTTCCTCTTGCTCCATCTTTCATTCTCTCCCTCTTTCTCCTGCTCTCTCTCTCTCTCGTTCTCTCTTTCTCTCTGTTTTGGCACCACATCCCTGTTTCCCCCCTACAGGCATGCGCAGGGTTTGGGCCACAGCAGAAACAACCTCAGAAAGCTCAGAATACCTCCTGGCATTTTACCCAGGACAGCCAGAGACAGAACTACTAAATATGCCCCAAAACCCCCCATAGCACCCACCCTCTGTCCACTTGCCAAGCCCCACAAACCCTCCCAAACCCTGGGCAGACGTCTGAGTGAGTGAACACACAACCGTTGACAAATCCCCAGTTAATAGGATCACTCCTCATTGACTGCTCTGATGCGTTTGATGTAATCTATTAGCTGTATGATAGTCAGTGTGCTGGGCAGATCAATAACCATGGACTTCTTATTACTCCACTGTGTACTGTTACTCCTCTTTACTGCTGCTGGTTAGGAATAGCATGCATGTTTAACGGTGTAGGGTGTGAGTGAGTGTGTGTGTGTGCGTGCGTCTGCGTGCATGTGTGTCTCTGTGTGTGTGTGTGTGTGTGTGTGTGTGTGTGTGTGTGTGTGTGTGTGTGTGTGTGTGTGTGTGTGTGTGTGTGTGTGTGTGTGTGTGTGTGTGTGTGTATGCGCACGGCTGCATGTGTGTTTTATGTGTGTCTGTGTGTGCATGTGTGCATGTTGGCGAGTACAGGAGCTGTGAGTGTCTGATATCGGTAATAGTTATTTCCAAGTGAATGCTCTGTGTTTAATTTTTGCCCCCTAATAAGGGAAGATGTTTCGTTTGAATCTGTGTGTGCATGCTGGAGTATATTGCTGGTGCGGTGTATAGTTGTGCGTATGCATATGTGTGTGTGTTTGTGAGTGTGTGTGTATATGTTTTCGAGTGTGTCTCTAGCTTGCTGGTATAACTGTGTTTCCAATTAAGTTGAACCACAGGCCGGATCAATGCGGCCCCTCTGTGTGTAGGAATGAGCAGCCCTGGGCCCTCAGAGCATGCCCACAAATAATTTATCACACACACAGGGTCTGGGCATGGGGGAGAGGATGGCGTGAGGAGGGGGAGAAGGGGGGAGAGCCACAAGGACAGAGTGTCCAGCCCACAGGAGGCGGCTATGGAGCAGAGAGAGAGAGAGAGAGAGAGAGAGAGAGAGAGAGAGAGAGAGAGAGAGAGAGAGAGAGAGAGAGAGAGAGAGAGAGAGAGAGAGAGAGAGACAGAGACAGAGACAGAGACAGAGACAGAGACAGGGAAAAATAAAAACTAGGGTAAGTACAGAGGTTGAGGGAAAGAAAGTGATAAAAGTGCTGATATGTATATATATTGTATATATATACAGTTGAAGTTGGAAGTTTACGTACACGTAGGTTGGAATCATTAAAACTCGTTTTTCAACCACTCCACAAACTATAGTTTTGGCAAGTCAGTTAGGACATCTACTTTGTGCATGACACAAGTTATTTTTCCATTAATTTTTAACAGACAGATTATTTCACTTACAACTCACTGTGTCACAATTCCTGTGGGTCAGAAGTTTACATACACTAAGTTGACTGTGCCTTTAAACAGCTTGGAAAATTCCAGAAAATGTCATGGCTTTAGAAGCTTCTGATAGGCTAATTGACATCATTTGTGTCAATTGGAGGTGTACCTGTGGATGTATTTCAAGGCCTACCTTCAAACTCAGTGCCTCTTTGCTTGACATCATGGGAAATTCAAAAGAAATCAGCCAAGAACTCGGAAAAAGAATTGTAGAGCAAATTGGGAGCAATTTCCAAAGGCCTGAAGGTACCACGTTCATCTGTACAAACAATAGTACGCAAGTATAAACACCATGGCACCACGCAGCCGTCATACCGCTCAGGAAGGAGACGCGTTCTGTCTCCTAGAGATGAACGTACTTTGGTGCGAAAAGTGCAAATCAATCCCAGAACAACAGCAAAGGACATTGTGAAGATGCTGGAGGAAGCAGGTACAAAAATATCTATATCCGCAGTAAAACGAGTCCTATATCGACATAACCTGAAAGGCCGCTCAACAAAGAAGAAGCCACTGCTCCATAACCGCCATAAAAAAGCCAGACTACGGTTTGCAACTGCACATGGGGACAAAGATTGTACTTTTGGGAGAAATGTCCTCTGGTCTGATGAAACAAAAATAGAACTGTTTGGCCATAATGACCATCATTATGTTTGGAGGAAAAAAAGAGAAGGCTTGCAAGCCGAAGAACACCATCCCAACCATGAAGCACAGGGGTGGCAGCATCATGTTGTGGGGGTGCTTTGCTGTAGGAGGGACTGGTGCACTTCAAAAAATAGATGGCATCATGAGGGAGGAAAATTAGGTGGATATATTGAAGCAACATCTCAAGACATCAGTCAGGGAGTTAGCTCTTGGTCACAAATGGGCCTTCCAAATGGACAATGACCCAGAGCATACTTCCAAAGTTGTGGAAAAATGGCTTAAGAACAACAAAGTCAAGGTATTGGAGTGACCATCACAAAGCCCCTAGGATTAAATGTCAGGAATTGTGAAAAACTGAGTGTAAATGTATTTGGCTAACGTGTATGTAAACTTCCAACTTCAACTATATATATATATATACACTGCTCAAAAAAATAAAGGGAACACTTAAACAACACAATGTAACTCCAAGTCAATCACACTTCTGTGAAATCAAACTGTCCACTTAGGAAGCAACACTGATTGACAATACATTTCACATGCTGTTGTGCAAATGGAATAGACAAAAGGTGGAAATTATAGGCAATTAGCAAGACACCCCCAATAAAGGAGTGGTTCTGCAGGTGGTGACCACAGACCACTTCTCAGTTCCTATGCTTCCTGGCTGATGTTTTGGTCACTTTTGAATGCTGGCGGTGCTTTCACTCTAGTGGTAGCATGAGACGGAGTCTACAACCCACACAAGTGGCTCAGGTAGTGCAGCTCATCCAGGATGGCACATCAATGCGAGCTGTGGCAAGAAGGTTTGCTGTGTCTGTCAGCGTAGTGTCCAGAGCATGGAGGCGCTACCAGGAGACAGGCCAGTACATCAGGAGACGTGGAGGAGGCCGTAGGAGGGCAACAACCCAGCAGCAGGACCGCTACCTCCGCCTTTGTGCAAGAAGGATTAGGAGGAGCACTACCAGAGCCCTGCAAAATGACCTCCAGCAGGCCACAAATGTGCATGTGTCTGCTCAAACGGTCAGAAACAGACTCTATGAGGGTGGTATGAGGGCCCGACGTCCACAGGTGGGGGTTGTGCTTACAGCCCAACACCGTGCAGGATGTTTGGCATTTGCCAGAGAACACCAAGATTGGCAAATTCGCCACTGGCGCCCTGTGCTCTTCACAGATGTAAGCAGGTTCACACGCACATGTGACAGATGTGACAGAGTCTGGAGACGCCATGGAGAACATTCTGCTGCCTGCAACATCCTCCAGCATGATCGGTTTGGCGGTGGGTCAGTCATGGTGTAGGGTGGCATTTCTTTGGGGGGCCGCACAGCCCTCCATGTGCTCGCCAGAGGTAGCCTGACTGCCATTAGGTACCGAGATGAGATCCTCAGACCCCTTGTGAGACCATATGCTGGTGTGGTTGGCCCTGGGTTCTTTCTAATGCAAGACAATGCTAGACCTCATGTGGCTGGAGTGTGTCAGCAGTTCCTGCAAGAGGAAGGCATTGGTGCTATGGACTGGCCCGCCCGTTCCCCAGACCTGAATCCAATTGAGCACATCTGGGACAACATGTCTCGCTCCATCCACCAACGCCACGTTGCACCACAGACTGTCCAGGAGTTGGCGGATGCTTTAGTCCAGGTCTGGGAGGAGATCCCTCAGGAGACCATCCGCCACCTCATCAGGAGCATGCCCAGGTGTTGTAGGGAGGTCATACAGGCACGTGGAGGCCACACACACTACTGAGCCTCATTTTGACTTGTTTTAAGGACATTACATCAAAGTTGGATCAGCCTGTAGTGTGGTTTTCCACTTTAATTTTGAGTGTGACTCCAAATCCAGACCTCCATGGGTTGATAAATTTGATTTCCATTTAGAATTTTTGTGTGATTTTGTAGTCAGCGCATTCAACTATGTAAAGAAAAAAGTATTTAATAAGAATGTTTCATTCATTCAGATCTAGGATGTGTTATTTTAGTGTTCCCTTTATTTTTTTGAGCAGTGTATATACTGTATATATATATATATATATATACAGTGGGGAGAACAAGTATTTGATACACTGCCGATTTTGCAGGTTTTCCTACTTACAAAGCATGTAGAGGTCTGTCATTTTTATCATAGGTACACTTCAACTGTGAGAGACGGAATCTAAAACAAAAATCCAGAAAATCACATTGTATGATTTTTAAATAATTAATTTGCATTTTATTGCATGACATAAGTATTTGATAACCTACCAACCAGTAAGAATTCCGGCTCTCACAGACCTGTTAGTTTTTCTTTAAGAAGCCCTCCTGTTCTCCACTCATTACCTGTATTAACTGCACCTGTTTGAACTCGTTACCTGTATAAAAGACACCTGTCCACACACTCAATCAAACAGATTCCAACCTCTCCACAATGGCCAAGACCAGAGAGCTGTGTAAGGACATCAGGGATAAAATTGTAGACCTGCACAAGGCTGGGATGGGCTACAGGACAATAGGCAAGCAGCTTGGTGAGAAGGAAACAACTGTTGGCGCAATTATTAGAAAATGGAAGAAGTTCAAGATGACGGTCAATCACCCTCGGTCTGGGGCTCCATGCAAGATTTCACCTCGTGGGGCATCAATGATCATGAGGAAGGTGAGGGATCAGCCCAGAACTACACGGCAGGACCTGGTCAATGACCTGAAGAGAGCTGGGACCACAGTCTCAAAGAAAACCATTAGTAACACACTACGCCGTCATGGATTAAAATCCTGCAGCGCACGCAAGGTCCCCCTGCTTAAGCCAGTGCATGTCCAGGCCTGTCTGAAGTTTGCCAATGACCATCTGGATGATCCAGAGGAGGAATGGGAGAAGGTCATGTGGTCTGATGAGACAAAAATAGAGCTTTTTGGTCTAAACTCCACTCGCCGTGTTTGGAGGAAGAAGAAGTATGAGTACAACCCCAAGAACACCATCCCAACCGTGAAGCATGGAGGTGGAAACATCATTCTTTGGGGATGCTTTTCTGCAAAGGGGACAGGACGACTGCACCGTATTGAGGGGAGGATGGATGGGGCCATGTATCGCGAGATCTTGGCCAACAACCTCCTTCCCTCAGTAAGAGCATTGAAGATGGGTCGTGGCTGGGTCTTCCAGCATGACAACGACACGAAGCACACAGCCATGGCAACTAAGGAGTGGCTCCGTAAGAAGCATCTCAAGGTCCTGGAGTGGCCTAGCCAGTCTCCAGACCTGAACCCAATAGAAAATCTTTGGAGGGAGCTGAAAGTCCGTATTGCCCAGCGACAGCCCCGAAACCTGAAGGATCTGGAGAAGATCTGTAGGGAGGAGTGGGCCAAAATCCCTGCTGCAGTGTGTGCAAACCTAGTCAAGAACTACAGGAAACGTATGATCTCTGTAATTGCAAACAAAGGTTTCTGTACCAAATATTAAGTTCTGCTTTTCTGATGTATCAAATACTTATGTCATGCAATAAAATGCTAATTAATTACTTAAAAATCATACAATGTGATTTTCTGGATTTTTGTTTTAGATTCCGTCTCTCATAGTTGAAGTGTACCTATGATAAAAATTACAGACCTTTGTAAGTAGGAAAACCTGCAAAATCGGCAGTGTATCAAATACTTGTTCTCCCCACTGTATATATATATATATATATATATATATATATATATATATATATATATATATATATTTGCAAAGCATGCATACAGGTCAGTGATCAATATTTGCAGTTTTTCATATTTTTCATATTTGGAGCAATGACTGAGGGGTACATCTGTGTGATAAGTGTGATGCTTGTTATTCAGGAGGGTATGATCTGTTAGAAGATGGCACTCCAGCCTGGACTTGACTATCTCATCTTAGGAAGCAAACATATCTTCAGCTAGGGTACACATCGCATTAGGATCTTCTGAAGAAGCACATCCGGCCTTATTGGAAAGAGAGAGAGAGAGAGAGAGAGAGAGAGAGAGAGAGAGGAAAGAGAGAGAGAGAGGAGAGAGAGAGAGAGGAAAGAGAGAGAGAGAGAGAGGGAGAGGGACTACATACAGAGTCACTTACACACACCGACACACAGTCTGACACACACCCGCACACTCATTAACTACACAAATCAGTACCGCACTGGTTGTATTTAAAGGAGATCACAGGCATGTAGTTATTGGACGAGGCCTAATTGATAAAACCATTAGTAACACTTGTGCAGATAACAGATAGGGAGAAACCTAGTCTGCGCACAGTCACTCCAAATGGGCTCACTTAGGCTTAAAGTACAGCGCACTAAAAGATTATGGCCAAACGTGGAGAGTTCCTATGACTCTGGCTCCATTTCTGGGAGGATTAATAGGGACAAAATGAAGACAGAGCAGGGAGAGCAGAGCAGAGATTACGAAGATCCTGTCTTTTAGTGTGTTTCTGAGGTTGTGGGTGAGGTCCAGGGACCGTTGCATTTGAGGCCCTGATAATACGCAAACCACACATAATACCCCAAGAATCCGTTTTTGTCTCAGGGAGTGTTTGAGTTGAGACCAATTAGAGGGGTGGATCCTGTTCCATATGTGCTGTCCCCTAGCTGATTACACATTCCACCAACCCCCATAGAGCACCCTGCTATCCTGCTCTCAGTGGCTCAGACAGATAGACAAACAGATGAAGACGGACAACGCAGAGCGGAAGAGAGGCGACATAAGGTGGGAATAGAGGGAGAGAGAGAAAAAAAAGAAACAGGGCTGGAACAGACAGAGGAAGGGAGAGAAAGAAAGAGAGGGTGAAAAAGGGGGTGGAGGTGGAGAGAGCCAGAGAGAGCGAGAGAGCGCGAGAGTGAGAGAGCGCGGGAGAGAGAGAGGGAGAGAGAGAGAGAGAGAGCGAGCGAGAGAGGGAGAGAGAGTCAGAGAGAGAGGGAGAGAACTGTCAGTTCACTGCGATTGGAGCAAATTAAAAGATCATTTGTTTGCGCTCATGTGTTTGAATACGGGGCCTTTCCCAGAGCGGGGCTGGCTGACCCCTAGCTGAGCACTGGCCACCGGGGTTAATGAGGAATCATCTCTCACACACATCCTCCATTAATAACCTGACCACAGGGTCACACCACATACTCACACACAAACAGAGTGACAGGACATGCTTTAGTCTCGCCACTGGCCAGGCCATCACTGTACATAGGAACTGGTTCTCAGCTGACTTGTCTGGTTAAATACAGTTGTAATATAATACAATAAATGTAAGGGTAGAGCGTGGGGTTGTCATTGGTGATGGGAGACTAGAGCGGTACAGACCGACTCTATGAGTGCCGGGAGCAGGTAAAAGAGAGGGAGGACTAAAGGTGGACTGAAGATGGAGGGAATGAACAGAGGTTGAGAGAATCAGTGAAGAGCCAAAGTAGCCAAAAAATGGTGTTGAGAATTTTGAGAATGTGAAAGATTGAAATAGACGTACAGAATATTAAAAAGCTGTAAAACTGATGAAAACGATGGGATGAAATAGGTGATATTTACGTAGAGGGACTAAAGTAAACTGGAAAAGAGATTTGGAGTCAACACGTTGAACCAGGAGGAAAGAGTTGGAGAGTAAACAGAGATAATTATTTTAATTGCACAGTGTGTGTGTTTTTTGTACTCTGCTGGTGAGGTTGTGGGTGCTATGACAGTACTAATGTATGTGTGTGTGTGTGTGTCTGAGAGAGATATTAGGAAATACACTACATATACACAAGTATATGGACACCCCTTCAAATAGATGGATTCGGCTATTTCAGTCACACCCGTTGCTGACAGGTGTATAAAATCAAGCACACAGCCATGCAATCTCCATAGACAAACATTGGCAGTAGAATGGCCTTACTGAAGAGCTCAGTGACTTTCAACTTGGCACCATCATAGGATGCCACCTTTCCAACAAGTCAGTTCATCAAATTTCTGCCTCGCTAGAGCTGCCCCGTTCAAGTATAAGTGTTGTTATTGTGGAAGTGGAAACATCTAGGCGCAACAAAAGCTCAGCCGCGAAGTGGTAGGCCACACAAGCTCACAGAATTGGACTGCTGAGTGCTGAAGCTTCTAGAGCGTAAAAATCGTCTGTCCACTGTTGCAACACTCAATACCGAGTTCCAAACTGCCTCTGGAAGCAACGTCAGCACAAGAACTGTTTGTCGGGAGCTTCATGAAATGGGTTTCCATGGCCGATAATCCTAAGCCTAAAATCACCATGTGCATGTGAGGAATCAAGCTTCACAACCTGGCAGTCCAACAGAAAAATCTGGGTTTGGCGGATGCCAGGAGAACGCTACCTGCCCGAATGCATAGTGCTAACTATAAAGTTTGGTGGAGGAGGAATAATGGTCTGGGGCTGTTTTTCATGGTTCGGGCTAGCCCTCTTAGTGCCAGTGAAGGGAAATCTTAACACTACAGCATAGAATAACATTCTAGACGATTCTGTGCTTCCAACTTTGTGGCAATATTTTGGGGAAGGCCCTTTCCTGTTTCAGTATTACAATGCCCCGGTGCACAAAGCGAGGTCCATACAGAAATGATGTGGAAGAACTTGACTGGCCTGCCCAGAGCCCAGAGCCCTGACCTCAACCCCATCAAACACCTTTGGGATGAATTGGAACGCCGACTGCGAGCCAGACCTAATTGCCCAACATCGTTGCTCGACCTCACTAATGCTCTTGTGGATGAATGGAAGCAAGTCCCTGCAGCAATGTTCCAACATTTAGTGGAAAGCCTTTGCAGAAGAATGGAGGCTGTTATAACAGCAAAGGGGGAACCAACTCCATATTATTGCCCATGGTTTTGGAATGAGATATTTGACGTGCAGGTGTCCACTGAATATTGGTCATGTAGTGTACCATGGTTGAACATGCACAATGGTACAACTACCTGAGACAAAATAATCTGTGCCTCTTGGTGGATTTGATCTGGGAGTGAATGCACTAAAATAAAAAACTGCAAAGCATTTATTCCATAAAAAGAAAATTCTCCAAAATAAATATTCCTATCCAGATCTGGAGCAAAATATTCAGGTAATTTTACCAGTTGCACTATATATGGAAGCGAGATTTGGAGTCCAACCTGATTATAAACATTGGGAGAAAAACCCAATAGAATATCCACGTACAGATTTCTGCAGAATTATCCTAAAAATCCAAAAGAAAGCACCAAATAATGCACGCAGAGCAGAACTTGGAAGATTCCCTTGAATTGTAAATATAAAGGAAAGTACACAAACAATTTAGCACCATTTGAAATTAAGCCCCAAAACATCCATACAATTCAAAGCGCTGGAAACCCAAGAGCTGAATCCTGAAAATAGTCCCCTATGTCAGCTGTTATTCTGGGTGATGGAAAAATCGCAAATAATACTGCCAGATATGTACAGTTGAAGTTGGAAGTTTACATACACCTTAGCCAAATACATTTAAACTCAGTTTTCACAATTTCTGACATTTAATCCAAGTAAAAAATCCCTGTCTTAGGTCAGTTAGGATCACCACTTTAGTTTAAGAATGTGAAATGTCAGAATAATAGTAGAGAGAATTATTTATTTCAGCTTTTATTTTTTTCATCACATTCCCAGTGGGTCAGAAGTTTACATACACTCAATTAGTATTTGGTAGTATTTGGTAGCATTGCCTTTAACTTGTTTAACTTGGGTCAAACGTTTTGGGTAGCCTTCCACAAGCTTCCCACAATAAGTTGGGTGACATTTGGCCCATTCCTCCTGACAGAGCTGGTGTAACTGAGTCAGGTTTGTAGGCCTCCTTGCTCACACACGCTTTTTCAGTTCTGACCACAAATGTTCTATAGGACTGAGGTCAGGGCTATGTGATGGCCACTCCAATACCTTGACTTTGTTGTCCTTAAGCCATTTTGCTACAACTTTGGAAGTATGCTCTGGGTCATTGTCCATTTGGAAGACCCATTTGCGACCAAGCTTTAACTTCCTGACTGATGTCTTGAGATGTTGCTTCAATATATCCACCTAATTTTCCTCCCTCATGATTCCATCTATTTTGTGAAGTGCACCAGTCCCTCTTGCAGCAAAGCACCCCCACAACATGATGCTGCCACCCCCGTGCTTCACGATTGGGATGGCGTTCTTCGGCTTGCAAGCCTCTCCCTTTTTCCTCCAAACATAACGATGGTTATTATGGCCAAACAGTTCTATTTTTGTTTCATCAGACCAGAGGTCATTTCTCCAAAAAGTGCGATCTTTGTCCCCATGTGCAGTTAGAGACCGTAGTCTGTCTTTTTTTATGGCGGTTTTTGAGCAGTGGCTTTTTCCTTGCTGAGCGGCCTTTCAGGTTATGTCGATATAGGACTCGTTTTACTGTGGATATAGATACTTTTGTACCTGTTTCCTCCAGCATCTTCACAAGGTCCTTTGCTGTTGTACTGGGATTGATTTGCACTTTTCGCACCAGAGTACGTTCATCTCTAGGAGACAGGAGACGCTCCTTCCTGAGCGGTATGACGGCTGCGTGGACCCATGGTGTTTATACTTGCGAACTATTGTTTGTACAGATGAACGTGGTACTTTCAGGCCTTTGGAAATCCCAAGGATGAACCAGACTTGTGGAGGTCTACAATTTTTTTCTGAGGTCTTGGCTGATTTCTTTTGATTTTCCGATTAAAAAAAGAGGCGTTGAGTTTGAAGGTGGGCCTTGAAATACATCCACAGGTACACCTCCAATTGACTCAAACTATGTCAATTAGCATAACAGAAGCTTCTAAAGCCATGACATCATTTTCTGGAATTTTCCAAGCTGTATAAAGGCACAGTCAACTTAGTGTATGTAAACTTCTGACCCACTGGAATTGTGATACAGTGAATTATAAGTGAAATAATCTGTCTGTAAACAATGCATAAAGTAGATGTCCTAACCAACTTGCCAAAGCTATAGTTTGTTAACAATACATTTGTGGAGTGGTTGAAAAACAAGTTTTTAGATCAACTTCCAACTTCAACTGTATATGATTGCCATAGCCTGAGGGACATCCCATGAACATTCATTCCCTGAAGTTTTTACATTGTATATAACTTACAAGCAATACATAGTGTAACCATCATCCACTTACATTTTGTTATTCATTTATTAGCCATTGTTAACTACTGAAATGAACTATTGTTATTACATTTTAGTAAACACTCTTCTCCAGAGCGACTTACTGGAGCAATGAGGGTTAAGTGCCTTGTTGAAGGGCACATCGACAGACTATTCACCTTGTCGTCTCGAGGACTTGAACCAACGACCTTTTGGTTACCGGTCCAGCGCTCTTAACTGCTAGGCTAACTGCTGCACCACTACTGAAATGGACTGTATTTCATTATCCTCATTTGCATTGTACTGTGTTTACTGAAATACTGTACTACAATTGTATTTCATGCCAATAAAGCAATCTGAATTTGAGAGAGAGAGATAGAGAGAGAGACAGAGACAGAGACAGAGAGAGAGAGAGAGAGAGAGAGAGAGAGAGAGAGAGAGAGAGAGAGAGAGAGAGACAACAGCACAATTAGACCCAACCAAATCATGAGAAAACAAAAAGATAATTACTTGACACATTGGAAAGAATTAACAAAAAAACAGAGCAAACTAGAATGCTATTTGGCCCTAAACAGAGAGTACACAGTGGCAGAATACCTGACCACTGTGACTGACCCAAACTTAAGGAAAGCTTTGACTATGTACAGACTCAGTGAGCATAGCCTTGCTATTGAGAAAGGCCGCCGTAGGCAGACATGGCTCTCAAGAGAAGACAGGCTATGTGCACACTGCCCACAAAATGAGGTGGAAACTGAGCAGCACTTCCTAACCTCCTGCCCAATGTATGACCATATTAGAGAGACATATTTCCCTCAGATTACACAGATCCACAAAGAATTCGAAAACAAATCCAATTTTGATAAACTCCCATATCTACTGGGTGAAATTCCACAGTGTGCCATCACAGCAGCAAGATTTGTGACCTGTTGCCACAAGAAAAGGGCAACCAGTGAAGAACAAACACCACTGTAAATACAACCCATATTTATGTTTATTTATTTTAACTTGTGTGCTTTAACCATTTGTACATTGTTACAACACTGCATATATATAATATGACATTTGTAATGTCTTTATTGTTTTGAAACTTCTGTATGTGTAATGTTTACTGTTCATTTTTATTGTTTATTTGACTTTTGTATATTACCTACCTCACTTGCTTTGGCAATGTTAACACATGTTTCCCATGCCAATAAAGCCCCTTGAATTGAATTGAATTGAATAGAGAGAGAGAGAGAGAGAGAGAGAGAGAGAGAGAGAGAGAGAGAGAGAGAGAGAGAGAGAGAGAGAGAGAGAGAGAGAGAGAGAGAGAGAGAGAGAGAGAGAGAGAGAGAGAGAGAGAGAGAGAGAGAGAGAGAGAGAGAGAGAGAAAACACTTGCACAAATAGACAGGGGGAGAGAAAGGGAGCTACTTGAACTTAGACATAAAGATGGGAAACTAAGACCGCTAACAGATACAAAGCAAACTACCTACAGCAAGCCATGGAATGTAGATGAAAAACAGATAGTGGAGAAAATGATGTGACAGTTGAGTAAGGGTCAGGAGGGGAGAGGATGACCAAGGCTTACTTGGCCTCCAGGACAAGAGCCAGAATCCCGGCCGCGATGGGTGCCGCACTGGATGTCCCCGCAAAGTGGGTGACACAACCGTCCCCTAGATTGGACACTGTCACCTGCAGAGCACACAACAGAATACTGTACATTTCAGTTGCAACTTAACAAACATGGTGGTGTACACACACCACAACCAAAAATTGTTTAACGTGGAGGGTACACTCTTAGATAAAAAGATGCTATCAAAAACCTTAAAGGGTTAGGAATACCCTTTGGAGAACCCTTTTGGTTCCAGGTCGAACCCTTTTGGGTTCCATGTAAAACCCCCACAAATGTGTGTACATCCCTGTTAGTCAGTATTTCTCCTTTTCCAAGATAATACATCCACCTGACAGTTGTGTCATATCGAGAAGCTGATTAAACAGCATGATCATTATGCAGGTGCCCCTTGTGCTGGGGACAATAAAAGGTCACTCTAAAATATGCTGTTTTTTCACGCAACACAATGCTACAGATGTCTCAAGCTTTGAGGGAGCCTGCAATTGGCATGCTGACTGCAGGAATGTCCACCATTGTCCAGAGCTGTTGCCAGAGAATTTAATGTTCATTTCTCTACCATAAGCCACCTCCAACGTGGTTGTAGAGAATTTGGCAGTACGTCCAAACGTAGAACATGTGTATAGCGTCGTGTGGGCGAGCGGTTTGCTGATTTCAACGTTGTGAACAGAGTGCCCCATGGTGGTGGTCGAGGTTATGGTATGGGCAGGCATAAGCGACGGACAACGAACACAAGTGCATTTTATCGATGGCAATTTGAATGCACAGAAATACCGTGACAAGATTGTGAGGCCCATTGTGAGGCCTATTTCTTTTAAGCTATCTGTGACTAACAAATCCATATCTGTATTCCCACATGTGAAATCCATAGACGAGGGCTTAATGACCTAATGACTGATTTCCTCATATGAACTGTAACTCGGTAAAATCCTTGAAATTGTAGCATGTTGCGTTCATATTTTTGTTCAGTATATATTTTTTGACCATGCACCTGGGACAATTATTGAATGTGTGTACACTCTTTTTTAACAAAAGAAACAAATTCATACATAGTTAGCTATTATGCTCTCGGGTGAAGATTTCAGTGAAGTCACGCGTGGGGGAACTGATCTTGTAACAGTGACCAGGGGAAATGTATTTCTCTCTCTCTCTCTCTCTGTCCCTCTCGCTCCGCTCACTCTCACTCACACACAAATGTATACACACCTAACGCTCCTCTACCACACTTGAGGGGTATCCTACAAAGCAGTTTTGAGGAGTTAGCGAGGTAACTCTGGTCAACTCGGAGTTCAACTCCGGATAACCGGTCATATGAAAGTGGCTCACCTTTTACTGTAGCTAGGTACATTTCTATGGCAACAAATCCTTCAGAACTAACCTGCTCCTCTACCGGCTCTGGTGCAGGTTAACTCAGTGCTACTCCACTTACCCTGAATTAAATGACTGAGCCACAAGTTGAGGACCAAGGAAACCGTATTCCTTCCCTCTTGCAAAGACTGTGTCGTCATCCCCATTCACTTGAGGAAGACGACTGAATACATATTTTATTAATCAAATGTGTTCTCTTGTTGTGTTAAAATACAGCGCGTTATACTGTACATCTAGCCATGACAGAATGCATTTAAAACTTCACACACAGTAAAACTTTTGTGTGACTTAATAAAATGATGTTATCGACAGCAGTGGGGGGGAAAAAGGGGGCTTGTGGTTGTGCATTGATAAGCACACCGAAGTAGGCATTAACGATTAGTAATAAAATGAAGACGGCACTTCTAAAAGCCTATTCCACGACATAGCCTGCTGAATTTGCACGGTAACTTTTCTTTCAATTCGATTTTGGCACAATTGTAAATGTGGCACTGACTCTCGCACGTGGAAGAGTTCGGTATTCAACTGACCGTGTGCAACATGCACTCGCAGTTACGAGCTTGCTACAGTTAGTGGCAGGCGGGCGAGCAATATCCACCGTCGTTGGACGGATGAAGCCTGAGCTGAAATGTGACGCTAACTGAAGCTGGTTCGCTTTAGAAAACCCTGAGTAAATCTAGCTTGCTTCGTATGGAAACACCTCTGACCATGAATGTGGTGACGGACCGAACGCCTCAGGGGAGTAGACTGGAAGTAGCAATAGTCACAGTCACAGTCAGTGGTAGGTGTTACTGGGTAATATTAGACTGTTAGCCTGTATCCATGGAGCTGAGCAGGGCACACAGACATTTTTCTTTCCTGGCCTTCGACTTTGTCACACTCCTGAACTGAGTGCACATCAACACCTCTCTTCCTTCTCTCGTTCACTCTTTTTCTCTGCCGCGGTGCCACGCTCACCTCCAATTAACACTTGCGACTGTGTGTGTGTGTGTGTGTGTGCATATCCGACATCCTGCCCAGCAGCCTCCCAGGTCAACCGTGAGGCTGCTATAAATATCACAGCAGTTAACAGGCTGCTAACAGGAGCTAAAGAGCAGTGCTGCACTCACTCTCACACAGTGTCGAATAGATACACACACACACGCAGACGGAAACACACACACACAGGCAGACACACACACAGGCAGACACACACGCAGGCAGACACACACACAGGCAGACACACACACAGGCAGACACACACACAGGCAGACACACACACACGCACACGCACACACACACACGCGCACACACACACACACACACACACACACACACACACACACACACACACACACACACACACACACACACACACACACACACACACACACACACACACACACACACACACACACACACACACACACACACACACACACACACACACCATCAAATAGATATACACACATGCACGCACGCACGCAGACACACACACCCACACACACAGAGACTTACTAGGGGTAGTGTGTTTCCCAAACTGGCTCCAGTTAGAGTGACGGCCATGACAGCAGGGCAGGGCTCGCCGAAAAAGGCGGGCTTGCCCATGTGAGTGACAGCCCCGATGGCAATGCTGTAGATACTGTTGACATAGCCGTCTGCTCCACAGTGGTCATTCACCAACCCGCCATTACCAGACGCCCACACAAATATACTTCCTTTTCCACGTCGCCCCTGTATTAAGGTGAAAGAGAGAGGAGAGGGGAGTTGGTGGAAGGGTAACATAGAATAGAATAGAATTACAATGAATAGAGAAAAGCGAGCGTGCATGAGTTTGTGTGTGTGGACGTGCATGTGTGCATGCATGTACAGTATGGGTGTGTGTATACTTGCGTGCCTGCATGTACTTTTCCTGTGTGTGTGTGTGTGTTAACCTTGCCTTCTGCGTGCCCAGCCTCAGTGCTTTCTGTGTGAGTGTCCCCGGCCCGGCCATCTCCTGTCCGTCGTCCCGCGGGCCCCAGCAGCACACGTACACATCAATGAAGTCGTTGTTGAAGGTCAGAGACGTGGCCTCCATGGAGTCCGTCACCGTGCCGTCCAGCAGACGGATACCTGGCCGGGTCAAAGGTCAGAGGTCACGGGGCAGAGGGAAGAGGTCAGGGGTGACAGTTCATTCCAAGGATTTTTTTTTTTACTGCACATTTATGATGATACCGATCTAGCCCTGCGAATTGGTTTGAACAGCTGTTGGCTTTTAGCATTATAGTATGACACTAGAATAAAAACAGTGATTTTCAGAGGATATTTTTATTCAAATGTCCCAATACATTTTCTTGTTGATGCATACTTCTGCTATGGTCTGTAGGCTGTATTATATTAGTCATCCTCACAACAACAAAAAAACGAATTACAACAACTCAAACCCAAAATGAGATGTTCAATTAGGTCTGTATGGCTCAATAGCGGTGTGTCCCTGTCAAATCCAAACACCAATTAGATAGATTTCTCTCATCATTCACAAATACAGCTGAACATCAACACCTAAACTGGCTGCAATAGACGTATTGATTGCTGGGCTTTACCGAAGGAATGCACTGCAAATGCATTGTTCTGTTGTGGATACGCCTGTGGTCCCTTTGTCCTCATTATCAAGCCTCGGCGCTATGATTCATTTTAACTAGGCCCGCCTCCCAAAAGCCACCCTATTCCCTATTTTTTTGCGCACTGCTTTTTGACCATGGCCCATCAAAAGTAGTACGCTATATAGGAAATAGGGTGCCATTTGGGACTCATGCGTTATCTCTCCAGCTGATGTCATAACCAATCACTGGCGTTGCCTTACCCTGTTGTCGTTGCCTTTTATCGAGCCATTTCATTACATTTGATGTGTGATTGTCCTCATCGTATGTTATCACTGCACTGCTACATATCATATCGTTTCTCTGGTAATATTAACACTGCTCTTCTCTCCTTCATGAACGCACTGTCACTGTGTTGCTCATCGTTACCTCGCCTCGCGTCTCCTATTCAGTCTGACTGAATCATGGAATGATTGAATCATAATGGTATACCGTATGAGACAACATCATGTCTCATAGACCATGTGCGTTTGTCAGTGCAATCATATTATATGTACATATCATGGTAGCACAACCAGCACGATCATTCAACAAGATGCACATTTGAATCATACGATCACTTCTACCGGTCTTTCATTTTGATGGATGACATTGGCATGGACACGGGCAGTGTTGTACTCACCACCGATCCTGGCGTTGAAAGCGATGCCCACGCCACAGTAAGAGTTGTTGGCCTCCATGGCCACTTCCCCTGCACACCTGGTGCCGTGGCTGGGACAGGTGAGAACGTTACGTCATACACATACACACACACACACACACACACACATAAACACGCAGGCGCGCTCTCGCGCACACACACACACACACACACAAACACGACTGCATCTCTAACGCAAATGTAGACAAAGAACAACCCATTCCGAAAAACGAGGAAACAAAACTGCAACAGGAAAGAGGACTGCAAATAGTGAGAGATGACAGAGGAACGTGAAGAATGAGAGGGGTGGGGGGGGGTGAAAGAGTGAGATGAATGTGGCGATTAAGAAGTGCGTTACCCGTTCTCCTCGTCTCTGAGCGGCATGGGGTCATGGGAAAGGCCGTGTGAGCCACGCAGGTCAAAACTGGCAAAGGCCTCCTGAGAGACACACCACAGTGTAATGTCATGGAACAACATGGAGAGCATGTCGCCTGATCCCAGATCTGTTTTTAGCTGTATGGCCAACTCTTATGGTTGTTAGGAGTTGGCTATACAGCTCAAAACAGATCTGGCGTCAGAATAGGGAGGATGTGGAAATGACACAGGAAAATAATAAAATGGCATTTCTGAAAGTATGTGTGATGATGGTCTTCTATTCTCATTCTATATGGAGGACAACTTGTTCACTGCGGGGGGAGGAGATGACAGGCTACACAGCAGACGAGCGATGTGCGTCTATCGAGTCGAATATGATCAAGGAGGTGCACTCAAGGACACGGGAGTCAGAGTACAACCTCATGGAGCCATGCTTCAGTCTCTCGCTCAGGCTATACATGAGTGCCAAACTACATGTTGGCCTGTTGGCTTTGATCTGAACAGTAGCTCTCGGATGATAAATGATAGAAAGCAGTAGTAGCCAGTCAATTGTCTGGCAGTCAGTCCACCACAGCGCCTCTACTCTGGGTGAGTTGGTGTAGAGTGAAGTTGCCCCTAGATGCTGATCTTGGGTCAGTTGACCATTTTCCCCCCACTAATGGTTACGGTTGGGATTCGAGGAGGAGAAGCTGATCCTAGGATCTGTATCTAGGTTGAAACTTCACCCGAAGCAGTCACCATAGATTCATCAATTTGACATGGGTGTTAATCTATCTGCTGTATAGCGTTATCTACTGTATATACAGTAACTGTTTAATGAATTAATTGTGTAATGGCCCAGATAGGACAGATGACATAGATGGTCACTTCAAAATAAATCAAACAAGTTCACTCACAAAGTTTCTCTTCAGATCCATGTTCGTATGATCCACACCTAAAGGGGAGGCGGGAAAATAAATATCAGTGTTTGTACATAAAAGCTACAAATGAGGGATACAGGAACTAAAAGGATGCACGATTTAACACGCAATGAGTCTGGATGTTCTCTATGCTCTCTTCTGTGAACCTGAAGGGATTTAAAAAAAATGTAAGCGGTTCGGCTGGGAGAGAGAAGAAAAGACGAGGAGAGGAAAGAGAGAAAGAAAATGCAGAGGACAGAGAGGATGCATAGCACCGTGCATTCTGTTCCTCTCTCATGTTATCCCTTCCATCTGCATCCCTCCTTCCACCCTATTCTCCCTTTCAACTTTAGCTCTGAACCAGCTCCTATGGAAATACAAATATGGGTTCTCTCCCTAGCCACTCTCTCAGTCTCTCTCTCTCTCTCGCTCTCTCTCTCTGTCTTTGCTCAATTTCTACTTCAATCTCTCCATCTCTCCTGCCCCCCCTCTCTCTCCCTTTTTCTTTCTCCTGTGGAACGGGCTCTCTACTAGGTCCTTTTTTGCTCTCTCACCCCATCTCTCCCTCTTTTCCTCCTCCCTCCATCTCCCCTCCCTCTCTCTCCCCCTGTGGACTCTAGCTACACTTTCTCAATCTGTCTCTCTCTCTCTCCCTCCCTCCCTCCCTCCTCCCTCTCATCCCCATCTCTCCATCTCTCTTCCCCTCTTTCTCTTCTCTCCTCCTGTTGCAGGGCCCCTGTGGACTCTCTCACAGACAGGCGAATGGAGGCCCCAGGAGGGCTCTGCCACACACACACACGCACAAACACACAGGACCCGCCAGCCCTTTGTCCCACGCAGGCTGTGCCGCCAGGTTGCCATGACAACCCGCCGTTGACCGAGGCGGCCTGATTGTGTTCATCTGTGGCGGGTTAGAGCCCGGGTGAGTACAAGCACACCGCGCCTGGCCACAACCTCCATCTCTCTCTCTCTCTCTCTCTCTCTCTCTCTCTCTCTCTCTCTCTCTCTCTCTCTCTCTCTATGTGTGTGTGAATCTTAGCCTCCCAGTAAATATGACCCTCTCCATATCTCTCTATCCTCTCTTTCCTCTTGCTGCATTCTCCTTTTCTTTCTCCTCTCCCCCTTGTCTTTTCTTCCATTCTTCCATTCTGTCCTTCTTTCATTTCCTCTCCTAGCCAACAGCCAGCTTTTAATAGATCATGTAGGCCAAAAAGAAATCAACCCGTTATCATTTACATATACTGACAGTGAACTCAAAACCTATAACACATCTACCTGTAGTAGAGCGAATCCCCTCCTGTGAGCATCACCTGTATAAAGTCTGGGCCTATCTGGGTCAGTTCTCTGAGGTGTGGTGAATTACCACCAGGCTGCCGGTGGTAAACGAGCTCGCCTTGTTAACAAAGTTCAGTGAGCAGCGTTTCTGTGTGCGTGAGTGCATGAATGTGCGTCCGCATTCGTGTGTGCGCGTGTGTGAGCTGTGATTCTGTGTGCGTGTGTGTGCGACTGTGTGTGTGTGTGTGCGAGTACGGGCGTGAGTGTGCGTGTGTGAACAGCGTTTCTCTGCGTGTACGCGTCCAAGTGTGTGTGTATGTGCACGCGCATGTGTCTGAGCCGTCTTCGCACTGCTCAAGTCACCGCTAAGAGGTGACACACACCGCTCACTGCTGCAGGGATGTCATCAGGCATTAGCGTCAAGCCACCGAGGGAGGGGACATGGAGGGGCACAGAGGACAAACCCACAGCCTTGTCCCCCTTGACTGAGGAGGCTCCCGTGGGCGGCCGGTGACAACAGTAACGATGATGGGATGTGGTGTGGTGGTAATCATCCTGATAATAGCCATGTCTAACAGGGCAGCCCTCTGCCAGCCTAATGAAGATCTCAGCAGCCACAGTGGAAATTAGCCGTCCAACATTGGCTGTAATGGAGTGATGTGGATTGTGTGTGTCTGTGTGTTTAGGATGTTGGGGGGGGGGGGGGGGGGGGGGGTTGTGGGGAGTGGCGGCTGTGTGTGTTTGTGTGTGTGTGTGTGTGTAGTGTCTAATGCTCCCCGTCATGAAGAGATATTGTAACAACATAAAATGGAGTTCTAGGAAAGGTTGGTCAAAGTACAAACGCACCGTGCTTGTCGTGTGCACACACCACACACTCAAACACCCACACTCAAACACCCACATATTTCGTGCACATTCAAGTGCATAAAGGTATACAGAGTCAGAGAGCAGACAGGCATGTTTCGGCTAGATGGAACACTGTAGGTGGTGGAGCAAATATAAAACATGCGATGAATACAAATGCCTTGAACCTGAGTGACCCAGTCTGAAGTGTGTGCAAGTGTGTGTGTGTGTGTGTGTGTGTGTGTGTGTGTGTTTGTGTAGGTTTACGTGTGTGTGTGTGTGTGTGTGTGTGTGTGTGTGTGTGTGTGTGTGTGTGTGTGTGTGTGTGTGTGTGTGTGTGTGTGTGTGTGTGTGTGTGTGTGTGTGTGTGTGTGTGTGTGTGTGTGTGTGTGTGTGTGTGTATGCAGCGGCGACACTCTGTCTCTTTGTGCCCTGTATTCATTGTGGACCTCAGGGTCGAACACACACAAATCACACATATAGATGCGGCAGAGGCCATTTTGTGGCGACAGCGAGCCGGGAGCAGCAGTGGCAATGAATACACATCACTTCAGAGGAGACCAAACACACCTGGGTCTCACTTCCTGCTCTCAAATTTGCCTGATTTTCTAAAGGATTCACAGTAAATAGGGCTAGGTAACCTGTTCCTTTCTTACCAACATAACATGGCTATATTGCATTGGCGGATTGTGGGGTTTGTATGTGTATTATGTGGAGGATGCAGATATCTGTAGTCCGACGACTACGCCACTGAGAAGATCAATGAAATTGTATTGAATTGAAACTGATCTGTGTCCAATACCTCTAGCTATTCATGTCTGTGAGTCTATCTACCCATTTACCTGAATTTAACCAGGTAGGTTACTATGGATCTCTTACAATACAGACCTGGCAACAAAAGAGTGTCAACTTCGTCTGTGTCTAGTTCACACAGTTTATAATTCTCAGTGTCTAAAGCTGGCTGTGTCTCACGTTGTCATATAAATCCCACACTAATCCTGCTCTCGCCACACGTCTCTGGGAGAGTGTGTGTGTTCATGCAAGTGCGTGTGTGTGCGGGCGAGGTGGGACGTTGTGGCGCGGCGAAGCTGGTGTTATCGTGGCGGCAGCGGTGGCGAGGGTGAGACTTCCTGCCCCCACACCTCCCTCCAATTAATCAGCGGCGTCGTTAAGAGCGCCCGGGTGGACATGGAGACCTGCCCATAATTAGGGAGCTTTGTTCAGCGCTGGCTGTGAGCTGCTGTGGAGGGGCTGCAAAGGGGGCGGGAGAGCAGAGTGTGGCACAGTGTGTGTGTGTGTGTGTGTGTGTGTGTGTGGGGGGGGGGGGGGGGAGAGCGTGGTGTGTGTGCGAGTGAGGGTGAGTTGTAAAGTGGGACATTAGTATTCAGGCGGCTCAGAGCGCCCCTACCGTTTCCCTGCCTGCCTTCCCACAGACCCTCTCTCCCCCTGGACACTGGAGGAGGCTGAGTAGGTTGGGCTGAAGTGGCGGTGGGTAGCTGGTTACAGTACCAGAGTCCTAATGGGGAGGATAGGTAGGGTGGGGGCATTTAGGAATAGACCAAATGCAACCCATGTCAATTATATGAGAACCTGAAGCCTCATCCACACCTCACTCAAAACCTTTACATCCACCCTATTATCAACTATCCACTCTCCACAGCTTTGAGGACTACCGTTTAGTCTTGGCACTACCGTTTGTCCTTCAACAATCCATATTTCAATGGCTTATGGTCATATAATGACTTAACTTGCGTAGCTGACCCTTTTTATCTATGGCCAACAGTGACAGAGACACACCCATAGAAGTCGATCTCATCCGTGAGAGAGAGAGAGAGAGAGAGAGAGAGAGAGAGAGAGAGAGAGAGAGAGAGAGAGAGAGAGAGAGAGAGAGAGAGAGAGAGAGAGAGAGAGAGAGAGAGAGAGAGAGAGAGAGAGAGAGAGAGAGAACACTTGCACAAATAGACAGGGGGAGAGAAAGGGAGCTACTTGAACTTAGACATAAAGATGGGAAACTAAGACCGCTAACAGATACAACGCAAACTACCTACAGCAGAGAGAGAGCGAGCGGGTTACAGGTCTGCATTGCACACCAATCTCAGCCAATTCAGCACACTGCCGTCCTGTTCATCTGTGGATGGATATAGGTGATTGAGATGATGTGCTGACAAACTCCCACTCTGTCTCTCCTCCGTGACTGTATTTCTCTCTGTTCCTCTCCCTACCTATCTGTTTCCTCACTTTTTCACCCCCCCCTCTCCCTCTCATCCCCGGTTCCGTGTCTCTCCTCCCCGGTTGTGTGTCTCTCCCCTCCATGTACCTTTCTCTTTCTCTCCTCCCTCTCCCTGTATATCTGCTCTGCTCTCTTGGTGTCTGATCGCAGTGGATGAGTGATTATGTTATTAAGGTTATTGTCATGATCTGGGACATTACAGTAATAACAACAGCAGTGGTGAGATGCAACAAAACGTACACCGCATCACACATATCAACCCCACCTCTCATCTTGGCTGGGTGTCTCTTACGAAACAACCCGTTACTGAAGCAGCAATGTGATCTCCTCAGCCAAACCACTGACTGGGCACACACAACAGTTCAAATTCTACTTTTGATTGATATTTGATTAAGTTGCCTAATGTGGATTCAATGTGAAATCAACGCAACTTGGCGCCATGTCATTGGATTTTGGTTAAACGTTGGCTGGAGAAATGAGACTTGACTCACAAAATGTGAGTTTGTTGATTACTTTTCGCAAGCCTAATAATTTTTCCAATTTAACACAACATTGTCACGTGGAAATCTTTTGATAGCTCGCGCTGGAACGACACGAATACAATGACATGAAAACAATAACTAATTGATACAGACAGTTTATACCCAGAAGGATACCGCTTCAAAACTCAGCACCTCTACATTCAACTGATCCACTCATAATCTCATTACTCTCCCATCAACACACCACGTATTTCCACCCAGCAGCAATATGGACAGCTGTCTACAGTACATGTATATCCCCCCCCCACTGTATAACCTACAGATCATCCCTGACTTCCATACTAAACACTGCAGCTCCCCGCTACTCAGGTCGCCGCTGCAGCTTCACTCTCGGTCGGGCTAATTGTATTCATGGCGAACCGTGTTGACAAATTCATTTTGAAATCCATTAGTCTCATGACGTTGTTTAAACGATGCGCCCATTACTGTCCATTGCTGTAACACCCCTGATTCACATTCTAATACCCTTCTGATAAATACGTTTATCTGCGACACATTCCGCTTGCCGTTAAGAGCGGAAATTAGGGAACTATTAACTATGTGGTGTTCTGTGTGTGTGTGTGAGAGAGAGAGAGAGAGAGAGAGAGAGAGAGAGAGAGAGAGAGAGAGGGCGAATACAGAGGAGGCAGACTAAGTGACGATAGAGCAGGTAGCAGGTAAGAGAACACAAATAATAAGGAAGGGAGAGAGGGTTGAATTAGTGAGAGCAGAGGAGGAGAGAAGGACTGAGAGTGAGGAGGGAGGGAAGAGGAGCAGAACAGACGAAGTGGCCTAAAATAAACCTCTTCCCCAAACTGCTCCTTCTCCTCATTACCTCCTACTCCTCCTCCACTTCCACCTTCTGCTCATCCTTCCTCTTCCTCGGCCTGCCTCTTCTCTTCCTCATCCTTCCACTTCTCTTCCTCCTCCTCCTCTCCCATCCTCCTATGTCCCCTTCCGCTGCCTCCGCTTCCTCCTCCCCAGGCTCCAAGTACAGTACACCGCCTGCCGGTGTGTATGGGGGTTGTGTGGTGTCAGAGTGTAGCCACATAGCCATGATGAGCTGCTTGTTTACGTTTCACATCACAACTACAGTGCTTCAAGGGCACCAGCACTGGACACCCTGCTCCCAGAGAACATCTAATGGACACGTCCTGGTGTGCGCCGCTGGTGCGCGTGTTTGTGTGCGCGTGTGCGTGTGTAGTGTGGTGTAATCATGCCTCGCTCTGGCGCGGGCTCTTAATTAAGAGCGGGAGGAGGGGTGGAGCAGCTGGCAGGAGGTGTAGGGGCCAGGGAACATCTGCAGGAGGCCAGTACACCACACACACGTACCACACACACACACACACACACACACGTACCACACACACACACACACACACACACACACACACACACACACACACACACACACACACACACACACACACACACACACACACACACACACACACACACACACACACACACACACACACACACACACACACACACACACACACACACACACACACACACAAACACATACACAGCCACTTGGCAACTCACACCCAAGGGAACACACACGTACACCGCACATCCACCGCTACCATACCAGGGCACTGTCACCATGGCAACCCAGGACCAGCCATGTCACCCATCACTGAGAGAGAGGTGACAGAGAGAGGGGGGGGGGGGGGGGGGAGAGAAGGAGAGGACAAGGGGAGGGGGAGGCACTAAATGCTCTCCATATCCCTAAACATCCGTCTGCTTCTTTCAAAGCAAAAGACAGAACGAGAGAGTGCAGGGGTAGAAAAGAAGGAGGCTGGAATTGCTGAGACATGAAGTACTGGATCTAAGGAGGTTATGGGTTCAAAGGCCTTCAGATACATACAGTACAGCTCCCTCTGAAGTCAGGGTCTTACGTCTTAAATAAGTCAAGAGGTACTGGAGCTTCATCCACACCCATCCATTTCCTTAATACAGTCCAAAATAATATGACACGGGTAAAGTTACAGTACGCAGACACAAACCGGCTGAAAAAGGACATGGATAATATACATCTAGGTGTTTTTTCTATGCATCGTCGAGACCGAACGGCAGCTTTGGGTAAGGTTAAGGGGGAGGTGCACCTCTGCTGGTGCGCGATCTCTAATGTTAAGGAAGTCTTGAGGTTTTGCTCGTCTTGAGTTAGATACCTCATGGTAAGCTGCAGACCATACTATTTACCAAGAGTTTTCATCTATATTCTTTCGCAGCTGTCTATTTACCGCCACAAACCGATGCTGACACTAAAACCGCACTCAACGAGCTGTATAGGGACAGAAGCAAACAAGAAAATGCAAATCCAGAGGCGGCGCTCCTAGTGGCCGGTGATTTTAATGCAGGGAAACTGAAATCTGTTTACCTAATTTTTACCAGCATGTCACCTGTGCAACTAGAGGAGACAAAAGTCTAGAGGAGAAACGCATGCAAAGCTCTCCCACCGCATCAGTCACCGGCTTCATTAATAAGTGCATTGACGATGTTGTCCCCACACGTACATATTCCAACCAGAAGCTATGGATTACAGGCAACATCTGCACGGAGCTAAAGGTTAGAGCTGCCGCCTTCAAGGAACGGGACACTAATCCGGACTAATCTCCCTGACTGAGTGTTATGGATTTTATGTATAATGACTAAATGATGTATACGTTTAAAGTAATGATAGGACTATAACTAACAGAATTCTACCCTGTCTCTGTATAATGATTTGAATGTTTGTGTAGAGGAAAAGAGGAACTTGTGACAGACAACTTGTGACCACTGTGAAACATAACAGGAAGAAAGTCTCCCCACCCAGGGAGGGGAGAAACCGTTAGGTTTGCAGTAGATTATGTAACATCTTGCAGAATATGATAAGCAATGTATGTGTTGGAATAAACTTGGAAACTGCATTGTCATTGTCAGAGAGGAGGAGGGGCATTTATGACGAAATGTGAGGTATATAAACCTACAGTATGAGCATGGTATGATTGTTAGAGCTCTCGAGAATAAACATTATGACTATTGTAGACTGGCCTCTGTCTGTTTCATTTCAACCAGCACCTTACAAACTCTGGGTTACAGACTGAGTATTTTAATTGAAGTTCAGTTTATGAACATTGAGGACATAATTCTCTTAACACCGAGTCTGTGATACCTACAGTGGGGAGAACAAGTATTTGATACACTGCCGATTACTTAAAAATCATACAATGTGATTTTCTGGATTTTTGTTTTAGATTCCGTCTCTCACAGTTGAAGTGTACCTATGATAAAAATGACAGACCTCTACATGCTTTGTAAGTAGGAAAACCTGCAAAATCGGCAGTGTGTCAAATACTTGTTCTCCCCACTGTATATGTTTCAAGCAGACCACCATAGTCCCTGTGCCCAAGAACACTAAGGTAACCTGTCTAAATGACTATCGCCCAATAGCGCTCACATCTGCAGCCATGAAATTCTTTGAAAGGCTGGTCATGGCACACATCAACACCGTCACCTCAGACATCCTGGACCCACTCTAATTTGCATACCACCCCAACAGATCCACAGAAGACGCAATCTCTATTGCAGTCCACACTGCCCTCTCCCACCTGGACAAGAGGATCACCTATGTGAGTATGCTGTTCTTTGGCTATGGCTCAGCATTCTTAACCATAATGCCTTCCAAGCTCATCACGTAGCTCAGGACCCTGGGACTGAACACCTCTCTCTGCAACTGGATCCTGGACTTTGACAGGCCTCACCCAGGTGGTGAGGGTAGGCAACAACACATCTGCCATGCTGACCCTCAACACCAAGGCGCCTCAGGGGTGCATGCTTTGTCGCCTCTTGTACTCCCTGTTCACCCACGACTGTGTGGCCGCGAAAAGACTTGGTTAAATTTGCTGACGACAACACGGTGGTTGGCCTGATCACCGACAATGACGAGACAGCCTGTAGGGAGGAGGTCAGTGACCCGGCAGTGTGGTGCCAGAACAGCAACCTCTCACTCGACTTCAGCAAGAGAAAGGAGCTGATCGTGGACTACGGGAAACGGAGGGCCGAGCAACCCCCCCCCCCCATCCATATAGACGGGGCTTTAGTGGAGCGGGTCGAGAGGTTCAAGTTCCTCGGTGTCCACATCCCGAAAGAATGATTATGGTCCACACACAAACACAGTCGTGTCATTGGCCTCAGATCTTCAAAAAGTTCTACAGCTTTACCATTGAGAGCATCTTGCATGGCTGCATCACCGCTTGGTATGGCAACAGCTTGGCATACGAAGGCGCTACGATTTACTGTTGAAGTAAAAGCCATAGGCTGCAGTTGAGATGTTTTTAGGATTTCCACACATGGGGAACTTTTGTTAGCAGGGTCCCCCACAAAAATGGGTCTTTTAAAAACGCATTTCATGCTATTCTACATAATTTACATGACAAAAGACATTAGTTTAATCTTTTTTAATAACACACAAATGACCGAAACGAGTAGCTACTCTGACAGTGACAAACTGAGAACAATCTGGTCTTGAATTCACACCAACAATATCCCAGGCCAATGAAGCAACAAACAGTTTGTACAATATTAGAAGGCAATACAGTATATACACTGACCAAAAATATAAACGCAACATATAAAGTGTTGGTGTAACGCTCGTCGTTGGAATGAGGTGAGGACCAAAGCGCAGCGTGGTAAGTGTTCATCATTATATTTATTAAACATAGAACACTAAACAAAATAACAAAGGAGAACGAAACAGTTCTGTAAGGTGACATCCACTACACAGAAAAGAATCACCCACAAAACACAATGAAAACCAGGCTACCTAAATATGGCTCCCAATCAGAGACAACGACTGACACCTGCCTCTGATTGAGAACCATACTAGGTCAAACACATAGAAAAGAAAAAACAACATAGAATGCCCACCCCAACTCACGCCCTGACCAAACTAAAATAAAGACATAACAAGGTCAGAATGTGACAGTTGGACCACGTTTCATGAGCTGAAATAAAAGATCTCTGAAATGTTCCATTTACACAAATACCTTATTTCTTTAAAATGTAAAATGTTAAAAAATGTGTTTACATCCCTGTTAGTGAGCATTTCTCCTTTGCGAAGATAATGCATCCACCTTACAGTTGTGGCATATCAAGACGCTGATTAAACAGCATGATCATTACACAGGAGCACCTTATGCTGGGGACAATAAAAGGCCACTCTAAAATGGGCAGTTTTGTCACACAACACAATGCCACAGATGTCTCAAGTTTGAGGGAGTGTGCATTTGGTATGCTGATTGCAGGAATGTCCACCAGAGCTGTTGCCAGAGAATTGAAGGTCAATTTCTCTCCCATAAGCCACCTCAAATGTTGTTTTAAAAAAGTCGGTGGAGTTATGGTACGGGCAGGCATCATCTACAGACAACAAACACAATTGCATTTTATCGTGACGAGATCTTGAGGCCATTCATCCGCCGTCATCACCTCAGGTTTCAGCATGATAATGCACAACCCTATGTTCCACAGATCTGTACAAAATTCCTGGAAGCTGAACATGTCCCAGTTCTTCCATGGCCTGCATACTCACCAGACATGTCATCCGTTGAGCATGTTTGGGATGCTCTGGATCGACATGTATGACAGCGTGTTCCCACCAATATCCAGTAACGTCGCACAGCCATTGAATAGGAATGGGACAACATTCCACAGGCCACAATCAACAGCCTGATCAACTCGAAGGAGATGTGTCGCGCTGCATGGGGCAAATGGTGGTGTCACCAGATACTGACTGGTTTTCTGATCAAAGCCCCTACTTTTTATTTAAGGTATCTGTGACCAACAGATGCATATCTGTATTCCCAGTCATGTGAAATCCATTGATTAGGGCCTAATGAATTCATTTCAATTGACTGATTTCATTATATGAACTTTAACTCAGTAAAGTCTTTGAAATCGTTGCATGTTACGATTCTATATTTGTTCAGTGTATTTAGCTGAGTATTCAGGGCCTACAGTTAAACACTGCTGCACCCCTGATGTGCTCGCCTGTATCAAGCCGGTGACAGGACTGGCTAATCTGATAGCTACAGTGCCTTGCAAAAGTATTCATCCCCTTTGGAGTTCTTCCTATTTTGTTGCATTACAACCTGTAATTTAAAATAATTTAAATTTAAATTTTATGTAATGGACATACACAAAATAGTTTAAATTGGTGAAGTGAAATGAAAAAAAATACTTGTTTCAAAAAACAAAAATATTTAAACGGAAAAGTGGTGCGTGCATATGTATTCACCCCTTTTGCTATGAAGCTCGTAAATAAGATCTGGTGCAACCAATTACCTTCAGAAGTCACATAATTAGTTAAATAAAGTCCACCTGTGTGCAATCTAAGTGTCACATGATCTGTCACATGATCTCAGTATATATACACCTGTTCTGAAAGCCCCAGAGTCTGCAACACAACTAAGCAAGCGGCACCACCAAGCAAGCGGCACTATGAAGACCAAGAACCTCTCCGAACAGGTCAGGGACAAAGTTATGGAAAAGTACAGATCAGGGTTGGGTTATAAAAAAATATCAAAAAATTAAGTTACAAACAATGCAAAAAAAACTAACAAAACAGCACAATTGGCCAGGAGAATGTAAAACGTCAGCCATCCTCTTCGGCGCCATCACATGATCGGGTCTTACAGGCTAGTGAAGACAGACACATCAGGGACACAACTGCGCGCATCCTTATCCAATTCCGAGGTGCATAACATAAGAACTGTCCAAATTTACTTTTCGTCAGCCAGCAAGATGAGTAGGCATAATGAACAGCAAAAGCACTAGCCTATGTCAATCTACTATCCCCCATAGTACCTGTTCTATTCTGTGCAATACATAAATGTAAATAAATATTCCAAACATAGTCTGGGACAGTTGTGGGGTGCAATAGATCCCAAATTAATATGACCACTAGCTTAAAAAAATGGTTTATGCAATGTGGCTGATGCAACAGATCAGAATGTTTAGCTTAAAATGTTGATAAACTACTAGGGAATTTCTTCACGTTATAAACGTGGCAATGTGCACATAGCAGTATGCTTTAAGCATCAATGTTCCATTAGCGGGAAAACACCATTATCAAAAGTTACCTCAAATGTGATTATGCATGTAATTCTTTTATTATAATGGTGCGTTTTTAAGGTGAAAATGATCTTGCCCAAACTTTAAACTCACGCGCTGCTTATGTATGCCAGTTAGCCTCTAAACCCTTTGTTAAGCGGTTTAATGTGCTTAATTTGAAGAAGTTATTTGGCCACTTTAGTTGTGTTACAAACCTTATCAAAATATATAGGCCCATGGGCTAGGCTACATGAGGTGTGCGACTATGATTCGAAAAAGTCGTAAAAAAAGGCAGTTTCTTATGCTGGGCATCATTCACAAGTGATAATATATAATTCAAGTGATAGGCTAATATTGTCACCCATCAAGCTGTTCTTGATTTAATCTTTACATATACAAAATAATATATGTGTGAAATTTGTTTTGGTTTGGACCATTATCATACACCTGTCTCGAAACAGGGGCAGCGGGAAAAATGCACTTAAATAGCGAATGGAGGACGATTTTCCTCTGGTTCATTTTCATGCCAGCCAGGTAGGCTATACTCCTGTTGTAAAAATAAACGATGTGCTTAATATTAGGAAAGTTGAGAAATATAATAGGCCTAGTCTATAGAAAGCTGATGGGATCCTCCTCTTTTTAGAAGAGGCCATCACTCTGTTTTCTTGTGCAATTGCATAGCCTATAGAAATGTTGCGCAACATGAGTTCATGGGCTCTCATTAAGTGTTTGATTAGATTTTTGATTCCAATTGCATTGATGTCAGAGTGATTAGAGGGACAATAGAGTGCTGAGTACCAGGCAGTTAGCAGGTTTGGTAGGCCACTAATGACCATCAGCAGCATCAGAGATTGGAGATGCCTAATTACTGTGACTAAACGGTCACGTGGAATTTGAATGGCTTTCATGACTCGTGACCACTGGTGTGGCAGCAATATGGTCACCGCAACAGCCCTAATCTCAACAAACCATTTCTGTACGGACCTCGCTTTGTGGACTTCACATTGTAATGCTGAAACAGGAAAGGACCTTCCCCAAACTGCTGCCACAAAGTTGGAAGAACAGAATCATCTATAATGTCATTGTATGCTGTAGCGTAAAGATTTCCCTTCACTGGAACTAAGGGGCCCCAGACCATTAT
Source organism: Salvelinus alpinus (assembly GCF_045679555.1). Classification (NCBI taxonomy): domain Eukaryota; kingdom Metazoa; phylum Chordata; class Actinopteri; order Salmoniformes; family Salmonidae; genus Salvelinus; species Salvelinus alpinus. The sequence continues at coordinate 22,662,091 of NC_092120.1, forward strand.
TCCTCCTCCACCAAACTTTACAGTTGGTACTATGCATTCAGACAGGTAGCGTTCTCCTGGCATACGCCAAACCCAGTATACTGCTGCTGCTCTCTCATTTAGCTATTTGCACTTTATGGATTGTGGTTGTTGTGGATGGCTGTTCACAAATTTAAATGTGTATTTCAATCAAATCAATCAAAAAAACATTTATATAGCCCTTCGTACATCAGCTAATATCTCGAAGTGCTGTACAGAAACCCAGCCTAAAACCCCAAACAGCAAGCAATGCAGGTGTAGAAGCACGGTGGCTAGGAAAAACTCCCTAGAAAGGCCAAAACCTAGGAAGAAACCTAGAGAGGAACCAGGCTATGAGGGGTGGCCAGTCCTCTTCTGGCTGTGCCGGGTGGAGATTATAACAGAACATGGCCAAGATGTTCAAATGTTCATAAATGACCAGCATGGTCAAACAATAATAATCACAGAAGTTATCGAGGGTGTAGCAAGTCAGCACCTCAGGAGTAAATGTCAGTTGGCTTTTCATAGCCGATCATTAAGAGTATCTCTACCGCTCCTGCGGTCTCTAGAGAGTTGAAAACAGCAGGTCTGGGATCCAATAATGGTTGAATTCAAGAAGTTTAAGCTGCCTATCAATTATTGTTTTTGAAACCAGTGGACAGCCACTGGGGCAATCTGTAGTTGCTACATCCATTTTTGGACTTATAAATTATATATACACTACCAGTCAAAAGTTTTAGAACACCTACTCATTCAAGGGTTTTCTTTATTCTTACTATTATCTACATTGTAAAATAATAGTGAAGACATCAAAACTATGAAATAACACATGGAATTATGTAGTAACCAAAAAAGTGTCAAAATGTATTTTATTTTTCAGATTCTTCAAAGTAGTCACCCTTTGCATTGATGACAGCTTGCACACTCTTGGCATTTTCTCAACCAGCTTCACCTGGAATGCATTTCAATTAACAGGTGTGCCTTAAGTTAATTTGTGGAATTAGTTTCCTTCTTAATGCATTTGAGTCAGTTGTGTTGTGGTAAGGTAGGGGGGTATACAGAAGATAGCCCTATTTGGTAAAAGACCAAGTTCATATTATGGCAAGAACAGCTCAAAGAAGCAAAGAGAAACGACAGTCCATCATTACTTTAAGACATGAAGGTCAGTCAGTACGGAACTTTTCAAGAACATTGAAAGTTTCTTCAAGTGTAGTCGCAAAACCCATCAAGCACTATGATAAAACTGGTTCTCACAAGGACCGCCACAAGAATGGAAGACCCAGAGTTACCTCTACTGCAGAGTATAAGTTCATTAGAGTTAACTGCACCTCAGATTGCAGCCCACATAAATGCTTCACAGAGTTCCAGTAACAGACACATCTCAACATCAACTGTTCAGAGGAGACTGTGTGAATCAGGCCTTCATGGTCAAATTGCTGCCAAAAAAACACTACTAAAGGACACCAATAAGAAGAAGAGATTTGCTTGGGCCAAGAAACACGAACAATGGACATTCGACCGGTGGAAATGTGTCCTTTGGTCTGGAGTCCAAATTTGAGATTTTTGGTTTCTTTTGACTCATCACATATGCTGCTGCTACTATTTATTTCTATCCTGTTGCCTAGTCACTTTATCCCTACCTATATGAGCATGCAGTACCTACCTCAATTACCTCGTTCCCCTGCACATCGACTCAGTACTGGTACCCCGTGTATGTAATCAAGTTATCCTTACTCATTGTGTATTTATTTCTCGTGTTATTATTTCTCTCTGCATTTTTGGGAAGAGGCCCGTAAGTAAGCATTTCACTATTAGTCTACAGCTGTTTACGAAGCATGTGACGAATAAAATTGTATTTGATTTTGATTTGACACACACACACACACACTGAAGCAACATCATCAGGGTGCGTGTGCAAGTGTGTGCATACGAATGCGTATTTACGGTATGTACACAGAAATGCTGTAGGACACAAGATTTATATTCATTAATCATTATCAGGGCTACATATGAAATGCAGAGTATTGATCCCCAACTCCAGCCTAGAGTACGCAGGTTGAACTCTGACCCCATAAAAACATCACATCCTTCCATAAAAGCAAATGTCCCACAACGCACTGGGGCAGCAACTCTGGACCTGGCACATATGGCACTATACTGATAGCTAGCCAAATACCAGCTAGTCAAATACATGGCCTTAAATGACTGTCGGGTGTGGCGGCTAGGAGTGAGAATGTGTGTGTTTGTAATGTTCCAAGATGTTCAAACTAGTTTCAAACTAAGATTTGGTATATAATAATACTTGATATTTTTCCCCAAATGTTCTGTTGTCTGTGCATTTACAAACAATCCTAAACATCTCAGCATGATAATCTTTAGGGAGCTACCATACTTTGTATGGTACTTTCTGTATGTGGGTTCACTCTATCCCTCATTATAATCACTGTATAATCTCGATAGATGATAATTGAATGTTTTTTTTTTCGCCTTTAATTTGTTGCTCTAGTTATCCAAGCCCCTTATTAGTGATATACAGAGTCAGTAAGTTTGAGAAACACAAATAAGAAGCAGATGATTATTCATTTAGGGCACTTACTGCTGATAATAATAAGTGTGTGTGTGTGTGTGTGTGTGTGTGTGTGTGTGTGTGTGTGTGTGTGTGTGTGTGTGTGTGTGTGTGTGTAATAAACATGCTCTGGTTCCAACCAGATTCAGCATTAATGATTGACTCAGAACAACCCCAGCAATGGGATCAAATACTCTGTCTGCTAAATAATGTATCGGGCGGGGGCCTGTGACAGTCCCGCCCAGACCAGAGAGAAAGAAAAAGAGAGTGAGAGAGAGAGAGAGATGGAAACCTTGTGTATTGGCACTGTGGCAAGTACTGTATGTTAGCAAGTAGCAACCAACACATTTCACTCATGGGGCCTAAGGGGCTCTGTGTGTGTGTGTGTGTGCGTGTGTGTGTGTGTGCATGCATCCTTGTATGTGTGTGTGACTACCAATGTGTGTCAGTCATCAATAATGCAGTCCCCTGGTTATACCCTCATCAAAGGCCATGTTCCTAGACGTTCTAGTGTTCCACATAATTAACACACAGCTAAGGAAGAAACGGTAAACATGCTAATTCCGAAGTTACTCCAGCAAAATAGGAGATATTGTAAACTCAGAGCTCCTACAGCAATGTGCTCGTCAACATGACGTATGACGCTCTTCAAACAAATACAAAAGAAGTGTAGCAAAACCCATTCCAAGTCCAGTACCACACACTGGAGAACTAAGGTCCAGAGAGAGCTTTTGGTCACAGTATTCTTTCCCCAATTTAGATGGAAAGTCCGTTTTTATGAACACCTCTCGATGCACTTAAAAAGCACTTAACAATCAAAAGGTTACTCACCAACATGACAGTACTGAAAGTGATCCTTCGTTTACTTGGATTTTGCGGATCATATTGAACTGCGTTAAATATAGGCCTACTCAAAAATGGAGGAGGCAAGAATCTCTATTTTCAAATTCGTTACTGTGCAACTTTGTTCGACAGGGGTCGTGTAAGGCGCACACACACACCGACACACAGACACACAGACGCACGCACACACACACACAGTGGAACGGCTTTCCTGCCAGGCTGGAGTGATAGCGGTACCCACGTCTCCTTTTTTTGGTCTGGGGGAGCTGCTAATGAACAGCGTGAATGGGAAGAAAGTCTCTGGCTCAATCCACTAATTGCCTTAAAAGCTCTTCATACAATTTCCCCTGTCAACAGAGATTGTGTGTGTGTGTGTGTGTGTGTGCGTGTGTGCGAGAGAGAAAGCTAAATCAGAGAAAGGATAGCTGCTGAGACACAACTGAGCATGAAAATGATCACTGTGGTGATACTGACACACATACACAAACACACATACGGACACACATAAACATACACAGTCATGTGCACAGATAGGAGTCTACATATGCTTAGCACATGTCCCTTTGCCCTCCACTCACCAAATGCCCTTTTGGGTGGTGGTATAATTTTGGTATACAGTTTTTGTCGTTGTTCTAAACCCACTGCCCGCAAGACGACGTCAAGTTCACCACCCGCTTACCCTCCACCCTGTCCATTGGTTGTTCCCGTTGGGCGCCCGGGTTGAGCTCGTTTCCCAGTCTGCCCTGTACAGACATTGCACACGCCCAGTGTCCAAACACGTATGGCTGGAGATGCAGTCCCCGGTTGAGTGTATGTAGCTAGCTACCTAGTTTAAATAGCAACAATACTGCCACGGTAGCGTAACGTGATTTAACACTTGATAACACTTGATTTACATCCTCATTAATGTTCGGTCTGGTTGGCTGATACGAGGCAGCAGAGAGAGGCAGAAAGACATGAGGAACGGATTCATCTGAGTCAACTCCATCCCTTCCTCAGTCGGGAGTTGTACATGTGTGTAAGGGCAGCGGCAACACAGGTAGTCTAGACCAGCCAGCAAGCGTTAGAATAGCACGTTGTGAAGTTATTTAAGAATTGAAGAGCATTAAAGATAAATCACAATCACCGAAAAAGAAATCTAGCCACCTAACAGATTTACACAATCAGCAACATCAATGATCAGCTAATAGCCAAACCTCTTTTCCCGATGTCAATCATGTCTTTGACTAGCTTGCTTACAATTAGTGTTTTGTTGCAGAAATAGATAGGCCTATGCTCAATAAATTAGGAAAGGGTGCGCCCTTTTTTTACATTTCGAGCTCCTGCCCCCCGAAAGGTGGTTAATGTACACACACACACACACACACACACACACACACACACACACACACACACACACACACACACACACACACACACACACACACACACACACACACACACACACACACACACACACACACACGAGAAAAGGGAAACACACAAGCACACAGATGTAATCACAATCACCGAAAAAGAAATCTAGCCACCTAACAGATTTACACAATCAGCAACATCAATGATCAGCTATTAGCCAAACCTCTTTTCCCGATGTCAATCATGTCTTTGACTAGCTTGCTTACAATTAGTGTTTTGTTGCAGAAATAGATAGGCCTATGCTCAATAAATTAGGAAAGGGTGCGCCCTTTTTTTACATTTCGAGCTCCTGCCCCCCGAAAGGTGGTTAATGTACACACACACACACACACACACACACACACACACACACACACACACACACACACACACACACACACACACACACACACGAGAAAAGGGAAACACACAAGCACACAGATGTAAACCGAGACACGAGAGAGCTATAAACACACATAAAAGAACACACACACACACACGCACGCACGCACACACACACACACACACACACACACACACACACTAGTACAGTAGGGTGCTTTACCATGGCACAGCTCTCATTAAAATAAAAAGCCTGTTGAACGCTTTAAACACCATTAGGAAATGCCATAAATACACAGAGTACTTCTCAGTGCACTTAAGCACTGCTCCCAGACCCATTGTTCAGCATAGAGCTGAATGACTGTGGTCCACTCACTTAAGACCCTGACACTACACACTTACACAATACACACGCACGGCCTGTCAGCTGGATGCATGTTTGCCTGCCTGGCTCCAGATATATGTTAACAAATGGAAAGGTTTCATACACCGGAGTGTTACACACTGTGTTACCATACTGAGACATCACAGAATGCTGCATTCATCAGAAAGGTGGCATCCACGCCTATAAACTGTATGTAAACTTAATCTACAAAGATGCTGAAGTGGGATTTCTATGAAGGATGAGGAGGAGGGGGCTGAGGGGGATCCCAATCCTTGTGATCAGGAGCCCAAACCCACCTCCCCTCATTTCTGTCACACATGATTGCCCCGGAGATATCCGACACATGTCCCACGTCAGCAGGCGTGTAGTGCATACCTAACAACCATGCGTGATTTAAGAGGCCCAGGCTCTGTCATTACAGCAGGGTCACTGTCAGGGGCTTGGGAGTGTCAAGGGGCCAGGACAGGGCCAGGGTGGAGCTGGGGGTCCCAGGACAATCCATCACTGTCGATAGACTGATACCCGGCGGGCTGGGGAGGGAGGATAGGGAGGATGTGTGTGTGTGTGTGTGCGCATGAATGTGTGTGCGTGTGTGCCTGGTGCCCACCAGTGTAAATATAGGCGTGTAAATAGGACAGATTCAGTGTCAGGATCAGGGCCAGGAGTTGACAGTCTGTCTCTAGGGTCTTAAAGTCTGTCAATAGAGCAAGGAGTGATAGGGGGTTGCTCCTGGGTCAAACCATCGGCAATATCTGCTGTCATGCGCGCGCACACACACACACACACACACACACAAAAGGAGCCAATAGCTGCAGTCATTATTGATCTGGCCAGGTCCAAGTTCTGAAAAGATCCACAATTAACCCCTTCAGGCCCCAGTGGTGTGAGGATGCTCTGTAGGAACAGTCGACGTGGCTAATGTGGAAGCAGTGGCTGCAGTAATGAGGCTAGCCAACCTGGCCGTGTTACTGTGTGGACAGGTCGGCTCACAGAGGTATGTGTGTGTGCGTCTGTGAATGCATTTGTGCCTGTGTGCATGTGTGCGTACATGTGTCAACTCTTCTTTCAGGCCCCTGTCATACTATTGTATCACAACAACATCCCATTCTACGGTTCACATTCCCGTCGGCAGAATGGACAAAATGGAAAACCGCAGAAAGCTGTCGAACATGAAAGTGATGGATAAACAGAGCAGCCATATGGTCAGAATGAACCTGTGTTTCCCCCCTCTTTTTCCCATCAGAGCCGTTATCGGACGCAAGTGTGCGTGAGTGCGGAGGCGAACGGCGAGAAAATAATTACACTCTGCCTCCTCCAGCTGGTTTGTTCATAAACACGCAATTATGATTTCACGGCAGTCCATTATACACAAGCGACTCGGGGGCAGAAAGCAGCGCCGCTGCGCGATCATTGAAAACATCTTAAACACTCTCGGCTCGGCTAATACCTTCGCGGGGAAATGCAATTTTCTGATTTGCTTGGCAGCTCCTCAATAAGAAATCAATTATGCCTTAAAAATACCAGCAAGAGTCTGCATCGTGTGTCGTATAAAGGCAATGGCGTAGTTGTAGGGTTTGGCCTGTGTCGTGTGTCACCACAATCGACTGAGGCCATTGACACTAATAAAAAAGACAACAGACAAGTGAAGTCATGAGATACAACACTAGCTTGGGAACTGTAACATGGATGCATAGATATACAGTATAATTATATCAGGTTATGATCGAGTGTACACGCCCGCACGCACGCTCCCAGCCCCACACACACACACACACACACACACACACACACACACACACACACACACACACACACACACACACACACACACACACACACACACACACACACACACACACACACACACACACACACACACACACACACACACATTTGGCTAAAGCCTCTGTACTCTGCAATCACTGTCATTTCTATGTCCTCCTCATTTTATCTCTCTCACGCTCTCTCTCGCTCCCTCTAGCTCTCACACTCCCTCTATCCCAGCAAAGAAACAGGCATATAAAATGGAGCTGTTTCTCCACCTACCTTCCCCATCCCCCTAGCTTTTACACCCCACTGGAAGTCCCCTCTTCATCCGATGACAGTCACGCAAAAATGACATCATAATCGAGTGACTCCACTTAGCCAGGCTGAATGGGGTGATGGCCAGTGTCCTGGAGTGTGGAAGGCCAGCGTGGTGAGCACCACACTGCAAGAGGCAGGATTGAAGCCACTGGGGTGTGGGGGGGTCAAAGGGTGACTGGAGGCAGGGGACATACCAGGAAGAAGGAAGAGGCTTGGGGAGAGGACATGATAGATTCTGGTACCATTCTTTCCAAACCGGTCTCTCTGTTCACACTCCTATTCCCTACGACTTAGTCCTGTCAACAAACTGCAACTGGGCACGGGTCGGTTTTTATCTGACCCAGACTCTTGTAGAACAGCAAATCGCTACATTTGGTGAATAACGTTCGTGCAGGCACAGAAGACTGACCGTCAAACAGCAATTTTGTCATTTTTACTGGAGAGAAATAACATAGTGTTTTAGCCACAAAGGTTTAGGGAAACACACTTCAGAGCATCTGGGGGTATAGTAGTTGTACTTATCAAAATGAGATGGGGTTTCTTACATCCACATTCCCCACATAACCACATTCACTTAGGCATGCATATAGTTACAGTTTCAGTGAGACTTTGACGGCTGGCGTATTTATACCACAAACCCCAGTGACTTTGGCAGTGAGAGCATTCTGTCTCAGCATGAGGGAGCATTGTTACCAGTCTGCCAGATGCAGTGGTGTAAAGTACTTTTAAGTAAAAAATACTTTAAAGTACTACTTAAGTAATTTTTTTTAGGTATCTGTACTTTACTTGACTATTTATATTTTGGACTACTTTTACTTTTACTTCACTACATTCCTAAAGAAAATGATGTACTTTTTACTCCATACATTTTCCCTGACACCCAAAAGTACTCGTTACATTTTCAATGCTTAGCAGGACAGGAAAATGGTCCAATTCACTCACTTATCAAGAGAACATCCCTGGTCATCCCTACTGCCTCTGATCTGGAGGACTCACTAAACACAAATGCTTAATCTGTAAATTATGTCTGCGTGTTGTAGTGTGCCCCTGGCTATCAGTAACAAAAAAAACGTGAAAATTGTGCTGTTCAATTTGCTTATTATACTTAATTTTGTTATACTTTTGATACTTAAGTATATTTTTGCAATTACATTTACTTTTGATACTTAAGTATATTTAAAACCAAATACTTTTAGACTTTTTCTCAAGTAGTATTTTCCTGGGTGACTCACTTTTACTTGAGTCATTTTCTATGAAGGTATCTTTACTTTTACTCAAGTATGACAATTGGGTACTTTTTCCACCACTGGCCAGATGTGATGTAGAAGAAGTCCCCAGCAACCACACACTGCACACTCTGCACACACATAAACATCACAATGTACGGCTGGGAGTGCCTCAACTGAAGCCCCCCTCAGTGCATTGTGGGAGCTCTCTCTCAGCAGGCTCATGTCAGAAGCCTGTAGGGGAATGTGTAGATTGGTGAAAATTCACTTTGAAGGAAGATGATAGAGAATTAGTGCAGGCGAAATTTGACCATAATACATCTTCAATCTGACTCCATTATCATGTGGATGCGATAGGCCTATAAGCGTATCCAATGTGTCTAGGCAAGGTAGCGAGCCTTGCAGCACCACTCAGAATACTATACTGTAAGTTACATGTGTCCAAGGTAACCGTTATGCAACTATTAAGATGCTGAGGGACAAGGAGCTGGTACATACCAGAAGTTTTCAATGTGAAAAGATACATTTTTTCAAAAAAAAGTTTAAACGTATTAAAGACACACTATAGTGTACACCAGAAGATTGGTTTACAATGACTCCAAGAACAAAGTTTCAACACAGCTTTTATTCTTCCAAGAGCTCCAAACCCCAGTATCTCCTATCGTCTAATTAACATCCCTTTGCATGGCTCAAAACATTAAAACAAAAAGCATAAAACTTCACACGCATTCTCGAATCTAATCACCTCACATCAAAACAGTATGATAGGAGCACATCCCTGCATCGCTCCTCTTCGAACTGACCGACGTACAGAAAAACACAGTTTCCTTGTAACAATACATCCATAGCGCTTACAGTACAATAAAACACATAAAAATGCACAGTTCTTTATGAACTCTTGAAACAATACAAACATGACAATTTCATTCATTTTGTCGATTTCACGTTTTCATCTGTCTTCACACCTTCAATGGTGTCCGTGCTCCCAAGGTTCTGTGGGATTGTCCCGCCTCGGGGAAAGCCACAGTTAAGGTGGGTTTGAACCCCTTGTGATAGCCCACAGATGGTCGGCCATCCAAACAATGTAAAGAATTGTGATTGAGTTATCACGCTAGGCCTCAGCGTCAACAAGTCGCTAGATGCATCTTCATCACTGGCCTTCATCATCATTCCCATTTGTTTGCGCTCTCTATTTTTTTCGACTACACACACTCTCTGTTGGAGCAGTTCCTCCTGGAATACGTGGCTTTGAGATAGCCAGTGGTTTAAAGTACTTAAGTAAAAATACTTTCAAGTACTACTCAAGCAGTTTTTTTAGGTATCTGTACTTACTTGACTATTTATATTTTGGGCAACTTTAACTTTTATTTCACTACATTGCTAAAGAAAATGATGTACTTTTTACTCCATACGTTTTCCATGACACCCCAAAGTACTCGTTACATTTTTGAATGCTAAGCAGGACAGGAAAATGGTCCAATTCCCGCACTTATCAAGAGAACATCCCTGGTCATCTCTACAGACTCTGATCTGGCAGACTTACTAAACACAAACGCATCTTTTATAAATGTCTGAGTGTTGGAGTGTGCCCCTTGCTATCCGTGAAAAAATAATTAACAAGAAAATGGTACCGTCTGCTTTGCTTAATATAAGGAATTTGAAATGATTTATACTTTTACTTTTGATACTTAAGTATATTTAGATCCAAATACTTTTTGACTTTTACTCAGGTAGTGTTTTACTGGGTGACTTCCACTTTTACTTGAGTAACTTTCTATTAAGGTATCTACACTTCTACTCAAGTATGACAATTGGGTACTTTTTACACCACTGGAGATAGCAATGCATTGTGGGGAAGGAAGAAGTGGTGTATTGTGGGAGTTGTTGTTGTAGAGGTCTTCACTGTGTTGATCGCACATAGTACGTAATATATATAAATATATGCCATTTAGCAGACGCTTTTATCCAAAGCGAATTAGTCATGCATGCTTACATTTTATGTATGGGTGGCCCCAGAAATCGAACTCACAACGATCTCTGGTCCCTCTCTATTACCCCAGCACGGACATTCACAGAATCGGGTGCGCGCACACTCACACACACAGAACACTACATTTGCCAAATCATTTGAAAGAGTTTGGAGTAACTGCTGGATGCTACTCCAACAAAAATACATCAGAAGTATGAAAGACTCTGTTTTCAGTATATGCAGCAAAAGATGGAACTCTTGAACTTTTCCAAACCAAAATGCACTTTCTGTGTCAGCACAGTTAACACATTTCCCACCTCGTCCGCATGGAGGATAAAACCCTACATCCTGGGCTATGGATCTCCACGCTCCTCTCTGAAAACTGGAAGTATGGCGTGGGTGAGATGTGGCCCCTAGCTGATCCATACACCCCTCCTTCCCCCAGCGATCGATGCACTCCTTCAGCCTGGACTCACATCAAAGCACCCTTCCACCCCCCTCGCTGGAGGTTTGGCGGATCCACAGGTAACCTTTTCTCTTTCATTCCACGTCGTCTCTCGCAGCACTTCGGCTGCCTTCTCGGAGTCAGTAGAAGCATCAAAGACCGCCTGGGCCCGTGCCAGGCCCCCCTGCTAGGCATCCTACCCCGGCCCCCCTGCCAGCACAACCCCCATACACCCTCATCCCACCCCCTGTGAGGCCCCATCCGCGCCGCCCCATGCTGGCTACACATACTGTAAACAACAAGCTGTCAAAAGGGCTCAAGTGTGCGTGCCTCCTAGCGTGACCTATGAAGCAGCGATCTGACTGTACCACAGGGAAAGCAGGGCTCTGACTGTGCTCTGTTCTATGGGGAAACATGTACATAACTGTGCTCTAATGGCAAACACATACATAACTTTGCTCAAAGAGGAAACATGTAGCTGTGCTCTATGGGAATGCGTAAGTTCGACTGTGCTCCATGGGAAGCATGTAGCTGTGCTCTAAGGAGAAACACGTGCAGTAGCTGTGCTGTATGGGGAAACATGTAGCCGTGCTCTAAGGGGAAACTTGTATTTGTGTTCTATGGGGAAACGTAACTGTGCTCTATGGGAAAACGTGTACTTTAATCTATGAAAATCGGGTCTGACTGTCTTCTATTGGAAAACACATTCCCGACTTTGCTCAACATAGAGAAACATCAGTGGAATATGCAATGGAATGATTGAGTAGTGAGTGACATCCTATCGAGCACTTTGCAACCTGAAAAAATATTATAAAAAAAGTCTGTGACTGAAACTCAGTGTGAGTCTTAAATAGCACCCTATTACATCTATAGTGCACTACTTTTGAGCAGGCCCTATAGTGCACTATATCGGGACTAGGGTGCCATTTGGGTAGCAGCCTCAGATTCCTCAGACTGGCAGTAACCTGAAACTGTCTGTCTTGTACTTCAGACGGCAGACAAACAGAATATGGCACTACCACAGAGACTCTATTTCTCCAGACAAAACCAACCACAGGTTAATGTCTCATATTGTATGTCTCAGACAAGGACTGGAGCATGGGAAGTGACATGTTTGTGCCGGGGGCGAACATCAAACACACACACCGGAGACTCAGCCAGCTTCACAATGTAATGAGAGAGAGAGAGCGAGGGAGAGCAAAGGGAACGGGGGGTCACTTACTCCTGATGGCAGCCCCACTACAATGTGACCCAGTGTGTCATGTTGACATTGACTGAGAGTTAGTCTGTAAAAATAGTGACAGGCAACTACATCTTGGATGTGTTTATGCTGTGGATATTCAACTAATTTGCTCTCAATTAAAATATAAGGCCACCTTCAAGGTATCTAGACTGTATATACTGTATAAGGAAGTGGGTATGAATGGGTAAATGTATAAGCCCAGTCCTGATAACCAATTATTGTCTGTTCCATTGGTGTAATGGATGTGACTAGAATGTTAATTGTCCCAAGATTTGGTTCTAGGTTCAACATTATGGATGGAGTAACATGAAAGCGGATCCTCAATATCAAATGACTATTCTCCACTCAATTCTACTATGTGAGAATGCTGTTCATTGACTACAGCTCTAGCGTTCAACACCGTAATCCTGATCCTGGTAGGCCTGATCTCCGTGGACGATAAGACAGCCTACAGGGAGGAGGTCAAAGACCTAAACTCGGACAAAACAGAGATGCTTGTTCTAGGTCCCAAGAAACAAAGAGATCTTCTGTTGAATATGACAATTAATCTTGATGGTTGTACAGTCGTCTCAAATAAAACTGTGAAGGACCTCGGCGTTACTCTGGACCCTGATCTCTCCTTTGACGAACATATCAAGACTGTTTCAAGGACAGCTTTTTTTCCATCTACGTAACATTGCAAAATTCTGAAACTTTCTGTCCAAAAATGATGCAGAAAAATGTATCCATGCTTTTGTTACTTCTAGGTTAGACTACTGCAATGCTCTACTTTCCGGCTACGTGGATAAAGCACTAAATAAACTTCAGTTAGTGCTAAATACGGCTGCTAGAATTCTGTCTATTTTATCATATTACTCCAGTGCTAGCCTCCCTACACTGGCTTCCTGTTAAGGCAAGGGCTGATTTCAAGGTTTTACTGCTAACCTACAAAGCATTACATGGGCTTGCTCCCACCTATCTTTCCGATTTGGTCCTGCCGTACATACCTACACGTACGCTACGGTCACAAGACGCAGGCCTCCTAATTGTCCCTAGAATTTCTAAGCAAACAGCTGGAGGCAGGGCTTTCTCCTATCGAGCTCCATTTTTATGGAATGGTCTGCCTACCCATGTGAGAGACGCAGACTCGGTCTCAACCTTTAAGTCTTTACTGAAGACTCATCTCTTCAGTAGGTCATATGATTGAGTGTAGTCTGGCCCAGGAGTGTGAAGGTGAACGGAAAGGCTCTGGAGCATGAACCGCCCTTGCTGTCTCTGCCTGGCCGGTTCCCCTCTCTCCACTGGGATTCTCTGCCTCTAACCCTATTACAGGGGCTGAGTCACTGGCTTACTGGTGCTCTTCCATGCCGTCCCTAGGAGGGGTGCGTCACTTGAGTGGGTTGAGTCACTGACGTGATCTTCCTGTCTGGGTTGGCGCCCCCCCTTGGGTTGGGCCGTGGCGGAGATCTTTGTGGGCTATACTCGGCCTTGTCTCAGGATGGTAAGTTGGTGGTTGAAGATATCCCTCTAGTGGTGTGGGGGCTGTGCTTTGGCAAAGTGGGTGGGGTTATATCCTGCCTGTTTGGCCCTGTCCGGTGGTATCATCGGATGGGGCCACAGTGTCTCCTGACCCCTCCTGTCTCAGCCTCCAGTATTTATGCTGCAGTAGTTTGTGTCGGGGGGCTAGGGTCAGTCTGTTATATCTGGAGTACTTCTCCTGTCTTATCCGATGTCCTGTGTGAATTTAAGTATGCTCTCTCTAATTCTCTCTTTCTCTCTTTCTTTCTCTCTCTCGGAGGACCTGAGCCCCAGGACCATGCCTCAGGACTACCTGGCATGATGTCTCCTTGCTGTCCCCAGTCCACCTGGCTGTGCTGCTGCTCCAGTTTCAACTGATCTGCCTGCGGCTATGGAACACTGACCTGTTCACCGGGCGTGCTACCTGTTCCAGACCTGCTGTTTTCAACTCTCTAGAGACAGCAGGAGCGGTAGAGATACTCTTAATGATGGCTATGAAAAACCAACTGACATTTACTCCTGAGGTGCTGACTTGTTGCACCCTCGACAACTACTGTGATTATTACTATATTTGACCATGCTGGTCATTTATGAACATTTGAACATCTTGGCCATGTTCTGTAATAATCTCCACCCGGCACAGCCAGAAGAGGATTGGCCACCCATCATAGCCTGGTTCCTCTCTAGGTTTCTTCCTAGGTTTTGGCCTTTCTAGGGAGTTTTTCCTAGCCACCGTGCTTCTACACCTGCATTGCTTGCTGTTTGGGGTTTTAGGCTGGGTTTCTGTACAGCACTTTAAGATATCAGCTGATGTAAGAAGGGCTATATAAATACATTTGATCTGATTTGACCTGGGAGTGTGGTGCCGGGACATCGACCTCTACCTCAACGTGAGCAAGACGAAGGAGGTGATCGTGGACTACAGGAAACTGAGGGCCGAGTACACCCCCATCCATATCAACTGGGCTGTAGTGGAGCGGGTCGAGAGCTTCATGTTCCTCTTCATCCACACCATCAAGGACTGAACATGGTCCTCTCACACCAGCAAAGTCGTGAAGGCACGGCAACGCCTTTTCCTCCTCAGGAGTTCATAATGATTTGGCATGGCCCTTCAGATCCTCAAAAAGTTACAAAGCTGCACCATTGAGAGCATATTGAGGTGCTGCATTACCGCTCGGTATGGGAACTTCGCCGCCCTTGATCGCAAGGCACTACAGAGGGGGGTGCGGATGGCCCAGCCGGTGTCAGAGGAAAGCCAGGGAAATTCACCCCAGCCACCGAAGCCATAAACTGTTCACTCTGCTACAGTACGCCCGGCAAGCATACAAGTCTGGGACCAAAAGACTCCTGAACAGCTTCTACCCCCAAGCCACAAGACTGCTGAACAGTTAATTACATGGCTACCCAAACTATTTGCATTGACCCTTCTTTGCACTGACTCTCTTGCACGGACTCTATGCACACTCACTGGACTCTACCCACACACAGACATACACTGACACTCCAACACACAAATACACAAACACACACACACACACATGCGTATGGACGCAACGCACATAAATACACACTCTCTCACTCTGCTACTCTGTTTATTACATCCTGATTGCCTCGTCACTTTTACTTTTACCTACATGTACATAATATTACCTCAACTAACTCGTACCCCTGCACATTGACTCAGTACCGCTATTTAACAAGGCTGTATATAGCCTTGTTAAATGTTCTTTTTTTTTCTTCTTCTTTTTACTCTGCTTTGTTGGGAAACGGCTCGTAAAGTAAGTCTAGATCTGTTGTATTCGGCGCATGTGACAAATAACATTTTATTGATTTGATTCATAATAAACCCCTCTATATGTGTAACGGATGTGAAATGGCTAGCTAGTTAGCGGGTACGCGCTAGTAGCATTTCAATCAGTTACGTCACTTGCTCTGAAACCAATATGTAGTGTTGCCCCTTGCTCTGCAAGGGCCGTGGCCTTTGTGGAGCGATGGGTAACGATGCTTCGTGGGCGACCGTTGTTGATGTGTGCAGAGGGTCCCTGGTTCGCGCCCGAGGTCGGGGCGAGGGGACGTACTAAAGTTATACTGTTACATTGGTGCCGTGACCCGGATCACTGGTTGCTGCAGAAAAGGAGGAGGTTGAAAGGGGGGTGAGTGTAACGGATGTGAAATGGCTAGCTAGTTAGCGGGTACGCGCTAGTAGCATTTCAATCAGTTACGTCACTTGCTCTGAAACCAATATGTAGTGTTGCCCCTTGCTCTGCAAGGGCCGTGGCCTTTGTGGAGCGATGGGTAACGATGCTTCGTGGGCGACCGTTGTTGATGTGTGCAGAGGGTCCCTGGTTCGCGCCCGAGGTCGGGGCGAGGGGACGTACTAAAGTTATACTGTTACATATGGAAACAACACCATCCTACACAGAGGTTTAAAATTGAGATTTACTTTAGTCATTCTTTTCCCTTCTCCCCTGTAGTGTGTGTGTGTGTGTGTGTGTGTGTGTGTGTGTGTGTGTGTGTGTGTGTGTGTGTGTGTGTGTGTGTGTGTGTGTGTGTGTGTGTGTGTGTGTGTGTGTGTGTGTGTGTGTGTGTGTGTGTGTGTGTGGTGGATCTCTGCTGGGGCAAAGGGGAGGAGGTGGCCAGTTTGATGAATGACAAATAATGAGGAGATCCAGGAGTTCTCCACTTAACTAGACTGTAGGATTGCCACAGATACAGAAAACAATGGCGACACACACGCGCACACACACTCCTGCATATACATACATAACACACACATACAGACACGCGCTAGCTCCCACATAACACACACACACATGCACGCACGCACACAAACACACGCATGCACTTTAAGCACAAACAGACTTGAGTGCATGTATGTAGACCCACACACACACTCATACGAACAATGTAAAGGTATAGGGAAGCAGACAAGCAGTCCTAATGACCTAGAGAGCCAGAGAGCGTAGCAGCAGCAGCAGTAGGGGTGAGACACCAGTTCGCAGAGTAACAACACTCTGGCTGCCGCATGAATATCAAAACCCTCTATGCCTTTGACCTTGAGATTAATATTTAAAAACGGTCTGTCTCTAAACACACAAACACGCACACACACACACGCACAGATACGCATGCATGCACCAAAGCACACACAAATGCTCATGTAGACTGTAAACCCGCTGGCCATTGATGTAGCCGTCCTTATTAGAAGTCTTTCCTTGTCATAATTTTTTTTGTGTGAGTGCCTGTGAGAGAAGATGGAGGAGGAACGTTGTTGTCGGGAAGATTGAATGGGAAAGCACACAGCCTCTCTCATATGCCATGTTTCTCTTCTCCCTGCCCCACCCTCCCTCCTCCCCCTTCTCTCCCTGTCCATCTTCTTTTCACGTTCTGTCCTCATTCACCCTCTCTATCATTCTCCGACTCCCCATTCTCTCCCTCTCCATATATCTCTCTCTGGGTGGGAAAGCGTATTGTATCTAAAGCCGTTTAGCGGCTGAGAAAATGGAAGTAACGTCTGATTTCCACATTTTCTAATCATGACAGAATCCTCTCATCTCACTTCCTCTCCCGCATTTAGTCAGGCAGGGGCCGGGGGAGAAGCGGTACACAAACACAACCGTCAGAGAGCGAGCCAGACGAGGTCTGTACGCTCGAAAAACCCCACACCCCGCCACTCTCAAACACACACCTGTCCCCCTCTATGAGGAGTACAAAGCCAAACAAACAAACAAATGAAAAAGCGTGACAGCTGAACCTTTGGTTTCGTTTCTTCTCCCTCTCTGTTTAACACTGTGTGAAGCCCCCAACATGAGAGGCAAACACTGTGTCCCAAATGGCACCCTATTCCCTATATAGTGCACTACTTTTGACCAGAGCCATACCGGCCCTGGTTAAATGTCGTCCACTAAATCGAGAATAGGGTGCCATTCGGTACTCACCCAGAGACTCCTTTTGGAAAGTCAATGGGGAGGTAACCCTCCCTGACAGAACGGGTTTACACTCCGGAGTGTGTGATGAAAGAGTGTGTGTTGACGGTTTGATCTGGAGGCCTGCATCTGGGAGAGAGGAGAAGAATGGCATACTCAAACCGGGTCTGAACTAAATCAGAGGAACTCAGGTGGGGTGCGGGGAGTGAGATAGGGCTGGGGTGGTAGAATGGATTTACCTAGGTGAGGAGTCACTGTGAGGAGAGGTAGAATGACACAGTGCTCTCTGAGGTGATGCTATGGCTGTAGAAATCTAAAGGCCATGTGCTACTGTAGGTCTTCCATTCCCCCTCGACCACTACAACCTTCATCTTCCTCCCTTTCTATCTACAGTATATCTGCCCTCCTTCCCTCCCCTCTCAACCTGACGTCTTTCCCTTTTCACCCTCCTCCTTCCTCCTTCCCTGCATGTATCATTATTTCCCTGGATCTATCTCCCTGTATCTCTCTCCTCCTCTCTTCCCGTACCTCTCCCTGTATCTCTCTCCTCCTCTCTTCCCGTACCTCTCCCTGTATCTCGCGCTTCCTCCCTCCCCATTTCTCTCTTTCCCTGTATGTCTCTCTTACTCCCTACCCATATTTTTCCCTCTCTCCCTCTGTCCGTGCATCTCTCCCCATATCTCCCTCTTCCTCCTTCCCCATATCCTTACCTCTCTGTATCTCTCTCCCTGTATCTCCCTGTGACTCACAGTCCCAGTGGGCCCAGCAGGCTCTCCTCCGAGAAAAGGAGCAGCACAGAGAGAGTTAGAGAGGCTGTCCCTGATTCAGCTCAGCCGGCTGCATTAAGCACAACCTGCTCCCGCTAAAAACCCGGTAAAAAAACAACAACAAGTCATATTCATCACCGTAATTGTGCGGGTGCTTTGGGTAGCAACGGCGGGCGGCAGTGAGGGATGGCTCTGCTCGCGGGCGCCATGATGCCCATGAATCACAGGCAGCCACTCGCCGGCCCTCCACCGCCATAAAACAAAAGATGGAGATGAAAAATGCTGCAATTAAGTGATTTGATTTCCGCTCTACCCTGCTGTCCCTTTCTCCCAGCCCTGCTCGCCACACACACACACCTATGAGTATGCACATGCAAACACACACGTGCACACACACACACACACACGTGCACACATACACGTGCACACACACACACACACACACACACACACACGTGTGCACACACACACACACACACACACACACACACACACACACACACACACACACACACACACAC
The DNA here is from genome assembly GCF_045679555.1 of Salvelinus alpinus. Lineage (NCBI taxonomy): Eukaryota > Metazoa > Chordata > Actinopteri > Salmoniformes > Salmonidae > Salvelinus > Salvelinus alpinus. Next base: position 22,681,298 of record NC_092120.1, read on the forward strand.
ACACACACACACACACACACACACACACACACACACACACACACACACACACACAGAGAGACGTACTGTCATATAAAGGCATATAAACGCACAAAGGTGGTAATACCGTATGTACTGCTTATTAGTACTCCCACTGTACATCCCACCCAAGCATTAGCATTATCAGACACCTGCAACACTTAAATAATTGACAGAAGCACCTTGAGGAGATTGACAAGGAAGAAAGGTTAGTAAGTGATCTTTGCCAATATGGAAAACACCACTTCTAGAATTGTCACTGTGACTGTCAAAATGGCTACAAAATATCTGCCTGTTCCACTCAGAATCCCCCACCAAGACAGTCATAGTCCTCATCAATCATGTTGGTTCTATGGTGAGTTAATTGGTAACATGACTTGTGGTCTGCTTTCTCAACAGAACGTCATGTTTGGGAATGATGTCATAACATATGGTTGGAGGTCAAAAGGTGTTACGCAATAATTTCATGACCACAACCCGCCCCTCTCCTATACAGCAAATACATAGACCTGAGGGCAACGTTTTCCCCATGCAATAACAGTGAGCGTGTCAAAAACGAAATTGTGATTTGTGTAACATTTCTATAACAATGTCCAGGAGAAGAAGAAAACGATTCAACCGAAGGTTAACGTAAACAGAACAAAAATGCATTGCACTTAATCGCTAGTCACCCTATTCGGAACTCTCCTTGGATAATGCACCATAAACAGTACAGTAAAATTGCAAGAGTTAAGTCAACTCCTATGGAGTCAAATTTAAGACTATTTGGGGGTTTACATGGTCCCACCCCCATTATGTGTTGACACTACTCTGGTGATGGTGTTGATATTTTTGGAGTTAAAACGAGACTTAATTAAATAAATATTCAACTCTCAGAGAGTTGCTTAAATGTTACTCCAACTGCCATTTTACTGTTTTCTGTTTGTATTTTTATTTCTTTTTTTTACAATCAACTCCAGCAGAGTACATTTCTCTTACGGCTGTACTTCCTTTGAGTTACAAGGGTATAAGGCTTTATTTGAATATTTCTTAACGTGTCACATTATGGTGGTTTACAATGTGATAGCCAATCTCTGTTGGAATCCGACTTGCAGGAAGATATAGGGCACTTTTACATCACCACTTGCATTTAGAATTCCTGTCGGAGTAGGGGGGAAAATACAGTACATGGAGACTACCGACACCATGTAAACTGGAACAACATCTCACTAGGGTGTATCAATTGGAATGGTGGCCGTTTCACGGGCTCCTGACCAATTGTGGTATTTTTTTGCCACTGATCGTAACTTTTCTTGTACATAATATGTCTTGCCATTGTTTCCTATGACCGAAAAGAGCTTCTGGACATCCGAACAGCTATCACTAACCTCCATTTGGACGAGGACTTCTACTTCAATGAACCGGACCAGGCCCTAATCCCCAACACTCGTAAAAAGCGAAAACGGCGATATAGAGGCGCGTGCGCGGGCACCCTGGTGAGACTACGGCGGCTAACGAATAAATCTAGAGTCTCGAGTTAGAATACATTATGACAAGCAACACGTCTGCCACACTGATCCTCAACATGGGGCCTCTCAGGGGTGCGTGCTTAGTTCCCTCCTGTACTCCCTGTTCACCCACAATTGCGTGGCCACGCACGACTCCAACACCATCATTAAGTTTGCCGACGACACAACGGTGGTAGGCCTGATCACCGACAACAATGAGACTGCCTATAGGAAGGAGTTCAGAGACCTGGCCAGGACAACAACCTCTCCCTCAACGTGATCAAGACAAAGAAGATGATTGTGGACTACAGGAAAAGGAGGGCTGATTACGCCCACATTCACATCGACGGGGCTGTAGTGGAACTGGTCGAAAGATTCAAGTTTCTTCGTGCCACTGAGGACGTATCATGGTCCAAACACACCAACGCAGTCGTGAAGAGGTCACGCCAATGCCTATTCCGACCTCAGGAGGCTGAAAAGATTTGGCATGGGCCCTCAGATCCTCAAAAAGTTCTACAGCTGCACCATTGAGAGCATCTTGACAGGCTGCATCACCGCTTGGTATGGCAACTGCTCGGCGTCCGATCACAAAGCGCTACAGAGGGTAGTGCGTACGGCCCAGTACATCACTGGGGCCGAACTCCCAGCCATCCAGGACATCTATACTCGGCGGTGTCAGAGGGAAGCCCTAAAAAATTTCAAAGACTCCAGCCACCCAAGTCATATACTCTTCTCTCTGCTACCGCACAGCAAGCGGTACCGGAGCACCAAGTCTGTGACCAAAGGGAAACTGAACAGCTTTTACCCATAAGACTGCTGAACAGTTAATCAAATGGCTATCTGGACAATTTACTTTGACCACCTTTATTATTTAGTTCTTTATCTTAATAGTTTTGCACTGACTCCCTTGCACTGGCTCTATGCCCACTCACCCCAACATACACACACACACACCATACGCTCACACACACACTACATACAGTCACACACACAAAATACACACATGCGTACTGATGCCACACACACACACACACGCACACACACGCACACACGCACACACGCACACACACACACACACACACACACACTTTACATATGCTGCTGCTACTCTGTTTATTATATATCCTGACTGCCTAGTCACTTTCACCCATACTCACATGTACAGTTGAAGTCGGAAGTTTACATACACTTTAGCCAAATACATTTCAGCTCAGTTTTTCACAATTCCTGACATTTAATCCTAGTAAGAATTCCCTGTCTTAGGTCAGTTAGGATCACCACTTTATTTTAAGAATGTGAAATGTCAGAACAATAGAAGACAGAATGATTTATTTCAGCTTTTATTTCTTTCATCACATTCCCAGTGGGTCAGAAGTTTACATACACTCAATTAGTATTTGGTAGCATTGCCTTTAAATTGTTTAACTTAAGTAAAATGTTTAGGGTAGCCTTCCACAAGCTTCCCACAATAAGTTGGGTAAATTCTGGCCCATTCCTCCTGACAGAGCTGGTGTAATGGAGTCAGGTTTGTAGGCCTCCTTGCACGCACACGCCTTTTCAGTTCTGACCACAAATTTTCTATAGGATTGAGGTCAGGGCTTTGTGATGGCCACTCCAATGCCTTGCCTTTGTTGTCCTTAAGCCATTTTGCCACAACTTTGTAAGTATGCTTGGGGTCATTGTCCATTTGGAAGACCCATTTGCGACCAAGCTTTAACTTCCTGACGGATGTCTTGAGCTGTTGCTTCAATATATCCACCTAATTTTGCTGCCTCATGATGCCATCTATTTTGTGAAGTGCACCAGTCCCTCCTGCAGCAAAGCACCCCCACAACATGATGCTGCCACCCCCGTGCTTCACGGTTGGGATGGTGTTCTTCGGCTTGCAAGCGTCCCCCTTTTTCCTCCAAACATAACGATGGTCATAATGGCCAAACAGTTCTATTTTTGTTTCATCAGACCAGAAGACATTTCTCAAAAAGTACAATCTTTGTCCCCATGTGCAGTTCCAAACTGTAGTCTGGCTTTTTTATGGCGGTTTTTGAGCAGTTGCTTCTTCCTTGCTGAGCGGCCTTTCAGGTTATGTCGATATAGGACTCGTTTTACTGTGGATATAGATACGTTTGTACCTGTTTCCTCCAGCATCTTCACAAGGTCCTTTGCTGTTGTTCTGGGATTGATTTGCACTTTTCGCACCAAAATACGTTCATTTCTAGGAGTCAGAACGCGTCTCCTTCCTGAGCGGCAGGACGGCTGCGTGGTACTATGGTGTTTATATTTGCATACTATTGTTTGTACAGATGAACGTGGTACCTTCAGGCGTTTGGAAATTGCTCCCAATGATGAACCAGACTTGTGGAGGTCTACAATTTCTTTTCTGAGGTCTTGGCTGATTTCTTTTGATTTTCCCATGATGTCAAGCAAAGAGGCACTGAGTTTGAAGGTAGGCCTTGAAATACATCCACAGGTACACCTCCAATTGACTCAAATGATGTCAATTAGCCTATCAGAAGCTTCTAAAGCCATGACATAATTTTCTGGAATTTTCCAAGCTGTTTAAAGGCACAGTCAACTTAGTGTATGTAAACACCTGACCCACTGGAATTGTGATGCAGTGAATTATAAGTGAAATAATCTGTCTGTAAACAATTGTTGGAAAAATTACGTGTGTCATGCACAAAGTAGATGTCCTAACCGACTTGCCAAAACTACAGTTTGTTAATAAGAAATTTGTGGAGTGGTTGAAAAACGAGTTCTAATGACTACAACTGTCACGTTCTGTCAGGACCCGGTGCGAGAAACAGTCACTAATAATCGTCAGAACCCAGAAGATGAGGCAGACACAGCAGTACTAGAGATGGTGGTTTAATTAAAGAACAAAATCTTCAGGCAAAGAAACTAAATCCACAATGTCCAAAAATAAAGCCAAGAGGCACAAAATGGAAATCCTCCAAAATACAAAAGAAACTCCACAAAGTGGTAAAAAACAGCAGGGAAAACAAACCTCAAAAGACTACTCAAATAATACACAAGAACTAAACCAGAGAACCTCTGGAAAATCCAACAAGAGAAATATCTGTATAAAACAAGGCTTGGGCTGGGGCTGGGTGCTAACTTACAAACACTGAGCAAGGAACTGAGGAACACACAGGGTTTAAATACTAACAAGGGAACGACCCACAGGTGCAAACAATAATTAGAGCAAGAAAAAACAAAATGTACAAAAAAGGTGCAATGGGGACATCTAGTGACCAAAACCCGAACAGTCTTGGCCAAAACCTGACAGAATCCCCCTCCTAGGAACGGCTCCTGACGTTCCTACCAGCCTTCTCAGGGTGGAGGGTCCTGAACTGACGAATGAGGTCAGGGTCCAGTATGTCCTTGGCAGGAACCCAGGAGCGCTCCTCGGGACCGTAGCCTTCCCAGTCCACCAGATACTGCCAGGACCGCTGCACCCGGCGGGAATCCAGTATCCGGTGGACGGTATAAGCCGACTGGCCACCGATGACACGGGACGGAGGGGGAGGTCTGCCTGCCGGGATAAGGGGAGAAAAAACAACAGGTTTTAATAAAGAAATGTGAAATGTCGGATTGATCTTAAGGGATCTGGGTAAGTGCAGGCGAAAAGTAACGGGATTGACTCTCCTGGCAATCTTAAAGGGACCGATGAATCTCTGGGACAGCTTGCGAGACTCCACCCGTAGTGGTAAGTTCTTTGTTGAGAGCCATATTCTCTGGCCGGGGTACAGGGCAGGACCGGGACGGCGACGTCTGTTGGCTTGTCGTTGGTACTGCTGAGAGGAACGCAGAAGATTAAGACGTGCCTTCTTCCACGTAAGCCGACAGCGTCTGATGAACCTCGAGGCTGAAGGCACTCTGACTTCTGCCTCCTGGTCCGGGAACAATAGAGGAGCATAGCCAAACTGACACTCATGCGGGGATACACCAGTGGAGGAGGAGCACAAGGTGTTGTGCGCGTACTCGGCCCAAACAATGAAGGATGACCATGTGGACGGGTTGTTGGAAACCATACATCTGAGGGTGGTTTCCAGCTCCTGATTCATCCTCTCAGTTTGGCCATTGGACTCCGGATGGTACCCTGAAGATAAACTGGCCGTGGCCCCTATGAGTTGGCAGAAGGCCTTCCAAAACCTTGAGGCGAACTGGGGACCTCTGTCGGAAACCATATCTTGCGGAATGCCAAAGACTCGGAACACATGGTTAATCACCAACTCAGCTGTTTCCTTGGCAGAAGGTAATTTGGTCAAGGGAACAAACCTGGCCGCCTTAGAAAACCTGTCGATGATGACTAGGATCGTAGTATTACCATGGGACGGAGGAAGGCCAGTAATAAAGTCCAACGAGATATGGGACCAGGGTCGGTGGGGAATAGATAAAGGGTGAAGGAGTCCTTGAGGGCGGAGGTGCGAAGATTTGCCCTGGCAGCACACGGAACAGGCCTTGACGAAAGTGGCAATGTCGTCCTTTATGGTGGGCCACCAGAACTTACGCTGGATGAACTCCAAGGTGCGACCTACGCCCGGGTGACAGGTGAGGCGAGAGGAGTGCCCCCACAGAAGGACTTGGGACCTTGCTGCCTTGGGAACAAACAACCGATTGGCCGGACCTCCTCCAGGACCCGGTTCGATGGCTTGAGCTTGTTTCACGGTATCCTCCACTTGCCACGAGATCGGAGCCACGATCTTAGCGGCCGGAAGGACAGTCATGTCAGTATCTTCTCGAATGGCAGGAGAGTAGATTCGTGACAAGGCGTCCGGTTTGAGATTCTTTGACCCGGGTCTATAGGTGAGGATAAACTGAAATCGGCTGAAGAAAAGAGACCATCGAGCTTGTCTGGAGTTCAACCGCTTCGCCTGCTGGATATACTCCAGATTTTTGTGGTCCGTAAGCACTTGAAACGGTTGAGAAGCCCCCTCGAGCCAGTGTCTCCATTCCTTCAATGCCATCTTAACCGCTAGGAGTTCACGATCCCCCACATCGTAATTCCTCTCGGCCGGGGTAAGCCGGTGAGAGAAGAAGGCGCAAGGATGAAGCTTCTTGTCTTCACCCCTCTGAGACAGGACAGCTCCAACCCCAACCTCTGATGCGTCTACCTCCACCACAAAAGGTTCATCCGCCGTTGGTAGTGTCAGGATGGGAGCAGAGAGGATGCGCTGCTTGAGTCCTTGGAAGGCCGTCTCAGCCTCTCTTCCCCACAGAAACCTTGTGTTGCCACCTTTGGTTACAGCTGAGAGAGGGGCTGCCACCGAGCTGAAGTTCTTGATGAACTTGCGATAAAAGTTGGTGAAGCCCAGGAAACGCTGAACTTCCTTAACGGACTTGGGGGTGGGCCAATCCGCTACCGCCCCTACCTTCTTGGGGTCCATCTGGACTCGACCGGGTTCCACTATAAATCCCAGGAATTGTACTCGAGAGGAATGGAATTCACACTTTTCCGGCTTAACGTACAAATGGCTGTCTAGGAGGCGTTTGAGCACTTGTCTGACATGCTTAGTGTGTTCTTGAAGGGAGCTCGAAAAGATGAGGATGTCATCCAAGTAAACAAACACGAAGATGTTAAGCATATCCCTAAGCACATCGTTTATGAGCGCTTGGAACACAGCCGGGGCGTTGGTCAGGCCGAAGGGCATCACCGAGTATTCGTAGTGACCAGTAGGCGTGTTGAAAGCGGTCTTCCACTCGTCCCCGGGTTTGATCCGCACAAGATGGTATGCGTTCCGCAGGTCAAGCTTAGTGAAGACAACTGCTTCCTGGAGCAGCTCAAAGGCTGTGGCCATAAGGGCTAGCGGGTAGCGGTTACGGACGGTTATGGCATTGAGTCCCCGGTAGTCAATGCAAGGTCGTAATCCACCGTCTTTCTTGGCCACAAAGAAAAACCCTGCTCCCGCCGGCGAGGTAGATGGACGCATGAGGCCTGCTGCCAGAGCGTCCTTGATGTAGGTATCCATAGCAGCTCGTTCGGGAGGAGAAAGGGAAAAGATCCGACCCCTGGGAGGGCAGGTCCCCGGAAACAGGTCGATGGTGCAATCGTAAGGTCTATGGGGTGGTAGTTTGGTGGCCCTCTGTTTGCTAAATACCAGTTTGAGGTCATGGTAACACTCGGGAACTCGGGACAGGTCGATGGATTCTAGAGACTCGGAAGGGGAACTCTGGGAACTCGGGAAGATACAAGTGGCTTGGCACGTAGGACCCCACTGCTTGATAGTGCCCACAGACCAGTCGATGTGAGGGTTATGGCTGTGAAGCCAGGGATAACCAAGGACGAGAGGGAACTCGGAACAGGAGATCAGATGAAAGTTCATCACTTCCTGGTGTTGGGAAACTGAAAGTCGCAAGGGGGTAGTGGCACGAGTGACAAGTCCAGATCCCAAAGGGCTTCTATCCAACGTAGTAACCCTTATGGGGTCACTTAGAGGTTCAGAAGGAACGCCATTCTCCTTCGCCCAGACCCCATCCATGAAGTTACCTGCGGCTCCAGAGTCTACCAAGGCTTGAAGAGAAAACTCGTGGTCGTCCCAGGAAAGGGTAACTGGAATGAGCAGGCGGGAGTTGGATGGATGGGAGGAGGTTATGTTTCCCGTTACAGTCCTCCCAGGCCTGCACGGGAGAGTGCGTTTCCCTGGAGCCCGGGACACGTGGAGCGGAAATGGCCCGGTTTGCCGCAATATAGACAGCATCGCTCCCTCATCCGGCGGTCTCTCTCAACCTGGGAGATGCGTCCAACCTGCATGGGTTCTGGTGGAGCCAGCGAGGATAAAGGTGGAGACTCGGAGCTGGAACCGATAGGAGCTAGGGTGAGCGGTCTACGGTTGAGTTCTCTCTCTCTCAGACGCTGGTCTATGCGTGAAGCCAACTTGATCAGGGACTCGAGGTTGTCCGGTGGTTCCCGAGTGGCTAGTTCATCTTGGATGGTGTCAGAAAGACCCTTCAAAAAACACACTGTGAGCGCCTCGTCGTTCCAGCCACTTGCTGCTGCCACAGTGCGGAACTGGATGGCATAGTCCGTCACGCTGCGCCGACCTTGGCGGAGAGTCAGGAGCTGTTTGGCTGAGTCAGGGCCGTTGGTAGGACCTTGAAACACTCGCTTGAATTCTTCAGCAAAGGTAGAGCTTTTTCCGACAGCAGGGTGATGATATATGCTATCTTGGACCGGTCGGTGGGAAACGACGATGGTTGCAGCTCAAAGGAGAGAGAACATTGGGTGAAAAAACCCTTACAAACACTCGGATCCCCTGAGAACCGTTGGGGAGGCGGCAGACGAGGTTCAGCCAGGGGGTTAACTGTCAGGGGCACTTGATTCGGATGAACTGGAGCAGAAGCGGTTGCCGGGGAAAGTCGATCCGAAATCTGCTTTATGGAAGTCAGCATCTCTGACAGAAGTTGAGAATGTCTAGCCATTAAGGCCTCTTGCTGAACCAGAGCAGCTTCGTGGCGTTGGACAGTCCAAAAAATCCTGGGTACTGGCTGCCTCTGGGTTCATTATATTGGCTCAGTGTTTCTGTCAGGACCCGGTGCGAGAAACAGTCACTAATAATCGTCAGAACCCAGAAGATGAGGCAGACACAGCAGTACTAGAGATGGTGGTTTAATTAAAGAACAAAATCTTCAGGCAAAGAAACTAAATCCACAATGTCCAAAAATAAAGCCAAGAGGCACAAAATGGAAATCCTCCAAAATACAAAAGAAACTCCACAAAGTGGTAAAAAACAGCAGGGAAAACAAACCTCAAAAGACTACTCAAATAATACACAAGAACTAAACCAGAGAACCTCTGGAAAATCCAACAAGAGAAATATCTGTATAAAACAAGGCTTGGGCTGGGGCTGGGTGCTAACTTACAAACACTGAGCAAGGAACTGAGGAACACACAGGGTTTAAATACTAACAAGGGAACGACCCACAGGTGCAAACAATAATTAGAGCAAGAAAAAACAAAAGGTACAAAAAAGGTGCAATGGGGACATCTAGTAACCAAAACCCGAACAGTCTTGGCCAAAACCTGACACGTTCCTGACCTGTTTTCCTTTGTCATGTATTTGTTTTAGTTGGTCAGGGCGTGAGTTGGGTGGGTTGGTCTAGGTTTGATTTTCTATGTTGGGATTTTGTGTTCGGCCTGGTATGATTCTCAATCAGAGACAGCTGTCAATCGTTGTCCCTGATTGAGAATCATACTAAGGCAGCCTGGGTTTCACTTGTGTTTGGTGGGTGTTTGTTCCTGTGTCAGCGTTTGGGCCACACAGGACTGTTTCGGGTTAGTCACGTTTGCTGGTTTTTGTATTTTGTAGTGTTTGTTGTTTTTCCATTAAATAATGAACTCTTACCAATCCGCATCTTGGTCCGATCCATGCTCCTCCTCGTCTGAGGAGGAGAACGACTACGACAGCCGTTACACCAACTTAAGTGTATGTAAACTTCCGACTTCAACTGTACATACTGTACTACCTCAAACCCAAGCATATTGACTTGGTACTGGTACTCCTTGTATATAGCCTTGTTTTGATTTTATTGTGTTACTATTTCCTCTTTAATTTAGCAAAGATTTGTCTTACTTTTTAACTCTTCATTGTTGGGAATGGGCTCGTATGTTAGCATTTCACTTTAAAGTCTGTACCTGTCGTATTCGGCGCATGTGACCAATAACATTTGACTTGACCAATGGTTGCTATAAAACCAACCACTTAAAGATTGGACTATTTGACAAAATGCCTGTTTCTTATCTTTGTGACGCATAAGATCAAAAACAATCGATATACATGCGAAAACACAGACATTGAATCAAACAATTCCAAAAAATCTACCTGCAGCAGCGCAGGCTGGGAAATATGACAATGAGGGCCCCTCCCACATCTGTGGATAACGGCATAAATTTAGCTCCCTGTCTCTGGTTATTCTTAATGGAGTTAAAAGTACTCCGTCATAATGATTCCCAGTTATCAACACTAACTCTAGGGAGCGTATCACTCTCTTGAGGGTTAAGATAACTCTCAGTAAGTAAAGGATGTGAATGCTTTGCCTTTGTTCAGCTCTGCTGCTTGTTTAATGGGACTTTGCTAAGCATGCATAATTAAGAGCAGGCTGAGCGGTAGCTAGCGGTAGCTGTTGTGACCGGTGGTGGTGTTGGGGCTGAGGCTAAGCTCTGGGGGGCTCTGGGCTGCTAGGCCCGTGATGGAGCACCACACAGCCCCAAACATCCATTCAGCACCCACACGCTCATTAATCCTGCCAAACTCCACTTGTTACCCGCACGCACAGGAAATCATGGGATAGGTAAACACGGAGCGGGCACCATCCATCACCCACGCACACACAAACACACACGCTGATAAACACAAATTCGTACACATACACACGCTGATAAACACACACATATATATATATACACACACACACACTGATAAACACATATTACACTATTACACTGATAAACACTTATTGTATATAATCACATAAACACAAATACTGAAACTCATTCAAACATGCACACAACTGCACACGCGTGCATGGTCGCTCACAAACACAACAATTATAGAGCTTCTCTAACTCAAAAGGACCACATTAGGCCTATTGGTTTGGGTAATTCACATCACAAACAGGGATCGTTTTTTTAAATGGGGTGTTTCCAAAGTAATGTTGACCTTGTATGTTGGACATACTGTAGAGTGTCGATTAACATATAGATAGAGTTAAATATTATAATATTATACTGAAAATAGTATTCTCATAATGCACGTTGCTCAGAAATACTTCCAATGTTAATACTGGAAAGGTCTACTTGGTTCAGTAGAAAGATATATTGCCACAAGCCCTGGAAGAATCAATAGAATTTGACCTCAGTTTGCCCTCTGCTTGAATGGAGAAGTTATGGGACGGCACAGGCCTTGACATTAGCTTATTTGATCTGTATTTTCCAAGACACAACAGCTGTCTCTGGCTACCCACTCTCTCTCTCTCTCTCTCTCTCTCTCTTTTCCTGTCCTTGTCCCCCCCTCCTCTTTCGATCCCTCCCTCTCCCTCTTTCTCTCCCTCTCCCTCTGTCTCTGTCTCTCTCTTTGTCTCTCTCTTTGTCTCTGTCTCTGTCTCTCTCTCTCTCTCTCTCTCTCTCTCTCTCTCCTCCTGTCCTTGTCTCTCTCTCTCTCTCTCTCTCTCTCTCTCTCACAAATACACACACACACACACAGATGATGACGAATGTTGTGCGAGAACAGTTACACGGCTCAATGGGTGGATACATTCGTAGAACAGATCTGCTATTTCTATACACCTATCTGACAATATCATTTACACTAGCCATCAGTGCATAACATCAAATATCTCCTTGACAAGGGGAATAATACCATTCACATGTATCCACTCAGCTAGGAAAGACTTCCACATAATGGACTCGAGCTTGTTTTGCTTTTGTTTTACCATCCTGTATTCAAAATGGCCACCCTTGCACAGGACAGATTACATATGCTCCCTGGCTGCTACTCACATGCTAATAAACTCCATTACAAGGCCTGTAAAAAAGGCAGCATGTCCACAAATCAGTCTCAGTCTCTCTCACGCTCTCCCACAGCCCGTCTCTATTTTACTCAATCCCTATATCACAGCACACACACCCAGGAGGCTCCCCCACCCCCTGCACAGCATTAAATAAGATGCTAAACCTCTCTGAAACACACACATACGCACACACACACACACACACCTCCCCCTCTCTCTCTGTCCTTTGTCTCTGCTCCCGTGCAGCTGCATGCAGTTGAGAAACTCATAATATTTACTCAGGGAAGTCATGGTCCAGTGATGGCGCCTAGCCAGGGCATAGGTCAGAGGTCACAGAGCGGTCAGAGGGCAGTCAGTGGGGAGCAGGTTCAGGTGAACTGAGGTCAGGGGTGGCTGGTCTGGGATCAGGTCAGACTGAGGCTATTGGCTGGCCAACAGGGTCACTCTAAAGGGGGTATGTTAGTGTGATAAACTGGTCTAAGACCAGATTTCCTCTTTGGTTATAACCTTAGTAATTGTAGGATTTAGAATATAATCTGACACAGGATCATTTCTAACTACACCGCGCTGCACAGCCCAGCAGACAGATGGAGAGTACTACTGTGGCTATACCTGCCTCTCACCTCAACTCACAGCTCACAAACTATTATACAGCGGGGGCTGCGTACACTGTCAATCACTGGTAACCTCTCCATCACTGAAAATCACAGAAAATACGCACACACACACACACACACACACCTACTTACCCATCCACACAGCCCATCACACACACACACATACACCCACTCTCCCACCCGCACAGCCCTAAACACACACACACACACACACACACACACACACAGAGCCCTGGCACACGGAGTGACGATTCCATCAGGGAGTAGTAAAGCATTACCCTCTGTGTGGCTGGAGCCTCTCCAGAAATAGCCTCCATAATGTATTCTCAGTGCGACCATCGCTGTTGCACAATGTGGTGCCCTTAATAACAGTCCATTTCTGTTGGCATAAATAAGGGCTGCATTTCCATCTTATTTCATGCAAATGAGCGCGGGGGCAGCCTTAACAAGTAGTGGGTATATACTGTTGTGTGTAGTAGTGGTGGTGTGACTGGGGGGAGGTTATGTAAGGTTACGTTTAGGCATTAACTCCACATTTTTACGGTTAGGGTTAAGTTCAGGCATTAACTCCAAATGGTTAAGGTAACAGTTAAGGTTTGGGATAGGCTTAAAGCGAAAATATCAAAAACAACTTCCTATCACTGGATTCAAACTTATGAATCAGAGGCAGATGCTTACGCCAATCCGCCATCCCCGTCCACAGCACTCTAGCAAAACCAAAACCTAATTGAAAGTAACACCGCTCACTGTTGCCCCTAGTGGCCGGTTTCCACATCATCTCCCGACGTCCTGAGACATGGATGGACGTCGAATACTGACTTGTATCATAGGTGACCTGGCTGTGGAGAGACCCCACAATGTGCCAACGACAGACAGCGCTGCAGTGAGAGACATCGTCACATAACCCAGACCTGCGCCACTCCAGGGGGCAGCCGCCAAACCAATAAAGATCCTGGCTAATGTTTCTCTAGATACACACAAATACATACAAAAGTCCCAGTGAGAGAAAGAGAGAGAGAGAGAGGCAAGTAGGCCTCTCAGCCACCATCTTACTCAATCCCAATGGCTCATTCCTTACCTTATGGTTGGAAGTTCATTCAGTGCAATGATAACGAAGGCTTGTCCAAAGCCGCGAGGCTGGCCACGTGTCGTTCTGAAAATGCATTCATTTACTGTAGGGTGTTGTGAAAGACTGCCACGCACACAACTACTACAGACATATGGAGGTTGAGGTTCTATGTTGGGCGAGGTGGTTGTCGAGGTGGAGGAAATGAGAAGGGTGGATGAGGAGGAAGAGAGGGAGAGGACAGGAAAGGAAAGGAGAGGAGCGGAAAGCCAAGGTTTACAAGGGGTGGATGGTACACTCTTAGAAAAAATGGTTCCAAAAGAGTTATTCAGCTGTTCCAGTAGGATAACCCTTTTTGATTCCAGGGAGAACCCTTTTTGGTTCAAAGTAAAACCCTCTGAGGAAAGGGTGAGTGTAGTCAGAGTGTAGTCAGTGTAGTTCTGAGTGTAGTCAGATAAAACAGCTTGACTCTCTCTGAGGAAAGGTTCATGTCTCTCACTATCCCTTTCTCTAGCCCCCCCTCTATCTCCCTCCCGCTCTCTCTCTTTCTGTGGTGGTTAAATCACAAATATCTGCATCTCCCTGTCTCTTCCTCGATCCCTTTTATTCTCCCCCCTTTCCATCCCCCAGCATTTGCTTTTTCCCCCCCCCACTCCCTCTATCTTACCTTTATAATCATTCTCTCTCTGTCCCCTCCTCTCTCCTATCCTCCCACTTTGTCCCCTCCCTGCATTCTCTTCTGTTAGAATACTAGTAATCTCGCAAGCCTTATTCAAAGTCTCGAGGGAACCAGGGATGTTACGGCAGGTGAGTGTGGGTGGGTGGTGTTGGAGAGCCAGTACAGTACGTAGAGAATAGTGGTCACAGTGACCTTCTGACCTCAATGCCCTCTGAACCCTACTGAGGGAGACTACAGTATGTGTGGAACGGGATTTGGGTAAAGTGAGTGGGTGTGAGAGGGGTGTGAGAAGTGTAGAGGGTTGAGCAGTAGGTGTGGAGGAGGCCGCTCATAGGAAAATCCTCCGATCGCTGGGGGCACCACAGAACCAGCAACGCTCGGCAGGACTAGAGGAGCCAGGGAGGGTCCCAGTAAACCATACACACCACCGCCACCCCCCATGTCGCAGCTATAGAGAACAAAAAACATAAAGTGACCCTGCCACTGCCATCTTCTTTCTCCCCTCTCCACTCTCTCTCTCTCGCCCCATCTCTCTCCGCCTCACTGTGTGAAATCAAATTTCCATGTGGCTCCGGTATCTGTTGCACAGCGAGGCGATTTATCAGGGATGCAAAGAGCATGCAAAAACAATCTTTATTACATCCATTTCCTGCTTGTCAGCCGGGATCATGTTGGCTGTTCATTAAAGGCGCGGTGCAGGTGAGGAGAATGCCTCCTGATGCCTTGATAGATTGTCTGCTCCCCCGCCGTGACAGCGGCTGGATGGATTGAACAGCGGGGGGCGAGGGGGAGGATGAAGGGGGAGGAAAAGCGCTGACTCCAGTCACTCCCCCTGTCAGAAATATTTTTACAGTGTCATTTTATACCAAACAACTAGGCTACCCACATACACACATCTCAACCCTACAACACGAGCAATCATGCACTCACACACATGGAAGCAGGCGTGGATATACTATCTGTGCGCACGCATACACACACACACACACACACACACACACACAGACGCACGCGTATACACACACACACCTTTACAGGATGGGTTAAACTGAAGTCAAAAGCCCACTTACTGCACATACAAGCACACACACTTAGAAATGACCACAAACACAAAGTGTTAATATTTGTACCCTGTAACCATTTCCACTCGTGTCATTCTCAAATATTGTTATGGAATCTCAGGTACTCAATAACTATGAAACAAAATGCTTGTATGTGGATATACTGTATGTAAAAGTCTCTTATAGAAAAAATACATTAACCAAATATCCCCTTGACATGAAATAATACAAACTAGGATGCGATAAAATAAATCAAATGTGGAAAAATGGCTGTCTTTATTATTGCATTGCTGTCAATTAACCAGCAGCACCACAGATGCATCATACTACTAATACGTTAAGTCACTACTAACCCCAAGGGGACCAAATAAATGCTTGTCATGTAAATAATGTATACCTACTGTATATTACCTCAATTAGCTAAGGCGGTATGGCAATACAATACACAATATACAGTGCTTCTACATAAGCCTCTGTAAATGGTTTTATACCGTATCATGCCATGACGTTAGAAGGTGTTAATTGCTCCATGACACTTCGTAAGAGTCTGTGAATGCTAATAATGGTGTTATGTCTACTAGACCACTGAGGAATATTGGTCTCAAATACTGTACCTACAAGCAAACATCCACCTATACACAGGACCCTGGGACTAAACACCTCCCTCTGCAACTAGATCATTGACTTCTTGACGGGCCGCCCCCAGATGGTAAGGGTAGGTAGCAACACAGGGGCCCCTCAGGGGTGCGTGCTCAGTCCCCTCCTGTACTCCCTGTTCACTCATGACTGCACAGCCCGGCACGACTCCAACACCATCATTAAGTTTGCCGATGACGCAACAGTGGTAGGCCTGATGTGGTAGACCGACAAAGACGAGAGAGCCTATAGGGAGGAGGTCAGAGACCTGGCCGTGTGGTGCCCGGACTACAACCTCTCCCTCAACGTGATCAAGACTAAGGAGATGATTGTGGACTACAGGAAAAGGAAAACCGAGCACGCCCCCATTCTCATCGACGGGGCTGTAGTGGAGCAAGTTGAGAGCTTCAAGTTCCTTGGTGTCCACATCACCATCAAACTAACATGGTCCAAGCACACCAAGACAGTCGTGAAGAGGGCACGAAAAAACCTATTCCCCCTCAGGAGACTGAAAAGATTTGTCATGGGTCCTCAGATCCCCAAAAGGTTCTACAGCTGCACCATCGAGAGCATCCTGACTGGTCGCCCCACTGCCTGGTATGGAAACTGCTCGGCCTCCGACCGCAAGGCGCTGCAGAGGGTAGTGCGAACGGCCCAGTGCATCACTGGGGCCAAGCTTCCCGTCATCCAGGACCTCTAAACTAGGCGGTGTCAGAGGAAGGCTCTAAAAATTGTCAACGAGTCCAGCCACCCTAGTCATAGACTGTTCTCTCTGCTACCGCACGGCAAGTGGTACCGGAGTGCCAGGTCTAGGTCCAAGAGGCTTCTGTCTAGGCCATAAGACTACTGAACATCTAATCAAATGACTACCCAGACTATTTGCACCCCCCCCCCCCCCCCCCCCCGTTACACTGCTGCTACTCTCCGTTATTATCTATGCGTCCGTCACTTTAATAACTCTACCTACATCTATACATTACCTCAATTACCTTGACTAACCGGTGCCCCCGCACATTGACTCTGTGCCGGTACCCCCTGTATATAGCCTATTGTTATTGTTATTGTTGTTGCTGCTCTTTAATTATTTGTTACTTTTATTTCTTATTTTTGTAGGTATTTTTCTTAAAACTGCATCGTTGGTTAAGGGCTTGTAAGTAAGCATTTCACTGTAAGGTTTACACCTATTGTATTCGGCGCATGTGACAACTACAATTTGATTTGATTTGAGATAGCATGTCACCTTTGCAGCCTTTCTCCATCCAACTGAGTTCCTATTGTCTCTGTTCCAATGACATGCAACGACAGTGGTGTATGATTTACATGGTAGGTAGGGAATGGATGTTTGAGTGCACCAGGAGAGAGATAAACAGTGGCCAGTCAGTGTTGATGGTGTGGTGACAGGGACACTCTGGGATGGTGGGGCATCGCCATTAGCTGATTAATCTACCCAGCACTCCGGATCACTTCTCATGATCATCATAATATTACTAGATGACTTCAGTTGATGTTGAAGTGCAATGCATTGGACGTGAAGAATTGTGTTTTTTGCATTTCATGAAGTTCCCTCTCCTTTCACCTGATTGACTAAGGGCTTTTAGTTTCCTAGATCGTCTATTACTGTGTATTATAATCACAATATATAGGTAATATTGGGGGGAGCTAGTATAGTAACATTTTCTTTAGCCGAAGCTCAGAGTTCTATAACACTGAGGCGGTTGCTCGGCAACAACACAGCTGCTTGCACCATGCTGCCAGTCATAGGAGGTGTACGTGAACAAACTAAGGCTACTGTATATAGCTAGCTATATGGTGGTGTTCAATCTGAGGTTAATCAATAAATGCAAACAGATATTTTGATTAGCTAGGTAGCTAACGTTACCTTGCTAACGTTAGCTTGCGTGTACAAAGTCCAGCAGCTAGCCTTTGTAGCTAGCTAACACCAGTCAGCTGAAAGCTAGATAGCTAACGAACAGGCAAATAAAGGCTAGCATGTCATTGGGGGCCAATGGGGGTCGGCAGCCTAGTGGTTAGAGCGTTGGGCCAGTAACCAAAAGGTTGCTGGATCAACTCCCAGAGCTGACAAGGTAAAAATCTGTCATTCTGCCCCTGAACAATGCAGTTAACCCACTGTCCCCCAGTAGGTTGTCATTGTAAATAAGAATTTGTTCTTAACGGACTTGCCAAGTTAAATAAAGGTACAAAAACAAATGTGGTTTTGATTCTCTAGCTAGCTATTTAGTTTAAAAAAGTTGTACCAGTCAGATGAGAACTAATGTTGGCTAGGTGCTAACAAACAAACGAGGAAAGCTAAATAGCTATATTTTGCCCAGTAAGGTTTCTCATATAAAGCTAAAGTCATCATGTGTAAACTGTATAATCGGAGCAGAAACAAATATGCACAAATAAGCTAGCAAACGTGATGGTGATAGATAGCTAACATTAGCTAGGTCGGTAACGTTAGCTAACATGAATGGCCAGTTCATGCACCACAATATTTCATACTTTCTTACACAAAACATAGCTAGTTAACGTTAGTTAAATTAAGTACACCAAACTTTGGGGTACTGCCACGCTGCCCACTGCACAGACCAAGTTAAGACGAGGTAGCCAGACTACAGACAGGATAAACACTGCAGTTAGCTACGCTAGGCTGGACACATGACATTTTTAACAACGCCTTTTCTTATAAAAACGAATTCATTGCATCTGCCGTGGAGCCCAGTTTCATAATATGAGCATATTTCCCAGCTGCTTGCCGTCGTTTTAAAGTAATCATGAAAAAACAGGCCTTATTTTAGGGCATATAGGTCAGCTCCTATTAGTTCTATTGAGCACCGTGGCACCAACTCGCCTTCCGAACGTTCTATTCCCAGCTTATTGTTCTACGTCACAATGCCTGCTTCGCTATTGTTGGCAATGAGACCTGGGGCCTGTTGCACAAAAGTAGAATTAAGACATCCGGGATAAATGACTCAGCTGAGCTCAATGAAGCCAAAACATGTGCGTCCAGGCTTAATTGGTTGCACAAAGACCAAGCCAGGATGAGCAGACACGGATTCATTAAGCCAGGTGAAACCAATCCTGGATAGGTGCGCGCTCACGGCTCACTCAAATAGACCCCGCCACAGATCACAGATTAACTGATTTACCATGGCAACTAGAGCCGCGTACTTTTCCCCGTCGGAAGCACAAATCCTCATGGAGGCATACGAGGAGGTAAAAGATATAATTAAGAAGAAAGGCAACACCGCCACAGTGATAAAGCAAAGAGAAAAAGCGTGGCAAAGTATTGCAGACCGCCTGAATGCGTAAGTAGTGCACAATTACACACTCACCGCTCCGCTGAAACATCACAATTACAATTCAAATATTTAATTCACATCTCCAAAAATGCAGTTGTACTGTAATTATGAAACGGTTAAATTTTTAATTGAAATGCACTGCAGATATGAGTGAAATTGTGTAAAGTAACTCCATCACACTGTATAAAGCTATGATAAATTTTTTGATATTTTTACTGAAAACAAGACAAAAATACCAAGTAATTTTTTGCAGTGTGACTCCATTAAATGTGTGTGTGTGTGTGTGTGTGTGTGTGTAGATTAAACATGAACGGGCCAAAACGGACATGGCAGCAGGTCAAAATCAAATACAAGAACATTCTGCAGAATGGTATGGTCCCTGACTAATATTTAACAAAGCACAAGCATATATTGTACCCAGAAGGTGCCTGCTCACACATTGTCTGTACTGTTTTAGCAGTGAAAAAGAATACCCACAGACAAGGCACGGGTGGTGGGTCACCAAAGGCTGACCTTACCCCAGCAGAGGACATGGCCTTGGAGCTAAATAAAGGCAGGCCCGTCTTAGAGGGGATCCCTGGGGGGAAAGAGACGAGCATAGGTTCCTCCCAAGATGCCACCCGCTTCATTCAAGGTATGTCCTTCCATCTCTACATGGGATACAACCACATTCATATTGAATCAATTTGGACTGTCTGACTTTGGTTTACCTATTGCCTTGCAGTGTCTGGCAGCACTGTGTTCCTGTTAGAGCCACCAGCACAAGCACCAGACGATGCTGATCCAGTGAGTACTCCATCAAAGGCATACTGTAGGCCTGGCATGTCTTGTCTACTAGCTTCAATATGAATCCGATTAAATGTGATAGGGTGAAGGCCCCAGTGCAGCAGCAACAGCACATGATGGAGACGATGATGAGGAGGAGACCATCTCTCTGGATTCCAGAAGGCATGAGGTATCATGTTAAGACTGTGAAAGTACTATTTACTCTACAATGGTGAGGAGTCCTCATCAAAATCAAAAAATCTAATTTCTTTTACAGGACCCAGATGCTATACAGTGGGAAAACCAGCCTGGCAACATAGTGCGTATTAATAAAAGGACACCACATCCTGCCAAATTCCAGCTGCGCTAATTGTATTGTGTTCACAGAGCTCACAAGCTATCAGAAAGTTGTATGGCAACCACCTCCGGCGCCAAATAGAACTGGCAGACATAGACATTCAGTACAAGAAGAAAAAGATGGAAAATCTTGCACTGGAGTCCGAAATAAAAAAGAGGACAATTAGGAAACTGGACCTTGAAATAAAAAAACTTGAGAGGGAGGTGAGATATGCCTTCAATGTACACTGTATGCTAACTGTAACACAAATGTATTAATCATTATTTTTCTTTCCTCCCCCAGCTCCAAGAAGATGACACAGCTCAAAATAAAAATTAGGTATATTCTCGTAAAGTCAAGTGAGCCATGACATATGAGCTCTTATTGTGAGCACACAGGACGGTGGCATCTTTCTAAGGTTTTTTTTATTTTCCCAGCAATCAGTACAACCAAGTCATCGTTATAAGGCATCGCCCTCTTTTGCCCACCCCCCCAGCACCAGGTGTGGCCACTAGCCTATATGAAGGCCCAAAATTGTGTGTTCCTTTCTGCTCTGACAATGGCATGCCCATTCGTGCGAGATGTGGTGGATGAAGAAGCACTTGTGCTGAGGAGAGCCTTCAGGCGAGAAAGGGTCTTCAGGGACCGGTTGGACCCACTGGCCTTCCCTGATGACCATCTATATGAAAGATACAGGTTTTCTGCAGATGGCATCAGGTATCTATGCAGACTACTGGGTCCCAGGATTAAGCACCGCACTGCACGGAGCCATGCACTGAGTGTGGAGCAAATGGTTTGTGTGGCCTTGCGCTTTTTTGCTAGTGGAGCCTTCCTGTACTCAGTGGGGGATGCAGAACAGCTGAACAAGGCCACAATTTGCCGCACAATAAGGAGTGTGTGTCTGGCTATCAAAGCATTAGCAGATGTCTTCATCTCCTTCCCTGGCCACAGAAGACTCTGTGACATCAAAGAGGAGTTCTATAGGATTGCAGGTAAGAGGATCTACAAATTACAGGACAACTGTTAACACATAGTAGGATACTCATTACTTTGTGTGACAGGTTTCCCCAATGTCATTGGTGCAGTGGACTGCACACACATAAGGATAAAAGCCCCCTCAGGTGCCCATGAGGCCGATTTTGTGAATAGGAAATCCTTTCACAGCATTAATGTTCAGGTGA
The DNA here is from genome assembly GCF_045679555.1 of Salvelinus alpinus. Taxonomy (NCBI): domain Eukaryota; kingdom Metazoa; phylum Chordata; class Actinopteri; order Salmoniformes; family Salmonidae; genus Salvelinus; species Salvelinus alpinus. The sequence continues at coordinate 22,702,953 of NC_092120.1, forward strand.
ACATAACTTTTTGATATTGTCCATTGACGAACACTCTGCATTGCCAGTGATGTGCATTGATTGGTGTAATATTCCTCATCTTATGATTTCAGATGGTCTGCAATGCTGACTGTGTGATCAGCAATGTTGTGGCAAAATGGCCTGGCTCAGTCCATGACTCCAGAATCTTTCGGGCCTCTGAAATCTATCAGTGCCTATCACAAGGTAAGCCACACAACCCCTATTTATAACCATCATGGCTGTGTCAAGAATATCACTGTGTTTATGAGGTAGTAATGATGAGATTTTGTGTTGACAGGTGAATTCTCTGGTGTGTTGCTGGGAGACAGGGGGTATGGCTGCCAGCCTTTTCTCCTGACACCTTTCACAGACCCCCAGGAAGCACAGCAGGCCTACAACCATGCCCATGCCAGGACCAGGGCCAGAGTTGAAATGACCTTTGGCCTCCTGAAGGCACGCTTTCACTGCCTTCACAAATTAAGGGTCAGCCCTGTTAGGGCATGTGATATTACTGTGGCTTGTGCTGTCCTCCACAATGTGGCCTGCCTGAGGAAGGAGAGGGCCCCCAGAGTGCCACCAGCCATGGACTGGGACAATCCGGCAATCTTCCCTGATGACGACAGTGGTCGGCTGCTGAGGGACCAATATGTGTTGAATTATTTTAGTTAGTATGTGTGCTTTCAATTTTGGTTAAATATGTCCTGCGGTGGCAGAGGAATTTGGTTTTTTTTGGGTTCGTTTTTTGACGAATTTGGCCTCTTATGATGTTTGTGCGGTATACTGTGTGTAATACAAGGCTGCAGGGAGGCTACTGCATCCATTCATTTGTCTGTTCAGTTGATGTGTATGGATTTGTCCTGCATTTATTTTAGTGTGCAGACATGCAGGGTGTGTTATATACAGACCTTTGAATGTGTATGTATCATTTTGTATAATATGCTTGGATTCTGTGCTTTCCATCTTGTAGAGTCACTGTGACTTCAGTTTCGAAAGGAGCTGATGGTTTACCTGCTTTGTTTTGTCCTTATTCAATAAAGGAACATAATGTTACACATTGTGTTTTTATATTCATATGGAATGTGTATTTGTTTATATGACAGAGTACTAGGGCCACACTGAAGAAAAAGGATAAAGTCATACATTTATGAGGCTGGTTCTTTCTGCAGAAAAGCTACATATTGTTTTTACAGTTTTGATACTTATGACAATGTGATACTTAATATTCTGGCACATCAGCATGTCTTTGTTTATGAAACCATACTGAAGTACAATTTCACGAAATGCCCCACATCTGTCATTTTAACAACTGTCCTCCTTTAAAACAACTGGTTACAATATTATGACTTGTGTTTTTTTCCCCTCTGTGGCCCTAATATTCTATCATTTTATATATAGCCTTATAATCTATGGGAAACTGTAAATTATCTAATGATAGCAACATCATCTAAAAATCATTTTTTATCCAAAATCATTGAAATTAATGATCACAAACGTTTAAATAATAACAGTGGGTCTAGTTATATGTGATAACAATGTATAGTGAGCAGTGAAATAACTATTGGTTTCCATTTGTGGTGACTGCTGACTGACATTAGGGATGAGATTAAATAGATCCTGGAATTTAGCCTGGTCTGGAGCAGGCTAGCTCCACAGAATAAATCTCCATGGTAATTTATACCATAACATATCCTCCTGCCCCCTATCCATCTTTAGTGCAACCGGATTACGGATCAATTGAGCCAGGATCACCAAGATATCCTGGCTTAATCCCTTATCCTAGTTTTGTGCAACAGGCCCCTGCTCACGTTGTTTATAGTTAAAATGTAAACAACAACAAAAAAATTCTCATGAAACTCTGAGGTCGTCCCATTGTTTCCTATAGGGGAAATATCGGCATGTTTGTCTATTTCGTCAAATATCTCAGAATGTGTATATATATTTTTTTTTAAGTCAGATGCCATTTTAATCATGGGAATCGCCTCTTTCTAATTATGTAAGTCTGGGCAGCGAGCTCGGTTGTCATCAAATGCTAGCCCCAAAATAGTTTTTGCCCTTGGAACGCTGAGCTCCCCCCAATGTTTTCCTATGGAGAGGCATGCCGGCTAAATATCTCACAATGTGTATATTTAGATTTTTTAAAGTGTAGAATATATTCCAGATCCGGCATACACTCTCTCTCCTGTCGTCTTGTCTTTCCTATACTAATACCCGAGTGGCGCAGTCTAAGACACTGCATCTTAGCGCAAGAGGTGTCACTGCAGTACCAGGTTTAAACCCAGGCTGCATCACATCCGGCTGTGATTGGGAGTCCCATAGGGTGGCGCACAATTGGCCCAGCGTCGTCTGGGTTAGGCCGGGGTAGGCCGTCATTGTAAATAAGAATTTGCTCTTATCTGACTTGCCTAGTTAAATAAAGGTTAAATAAATTTAAAAAACACTCCACATTTGTGCTGACTGATCAACACAGTTTCAAATGACTTTTCAGTGTGTTCACAGAAAATCTGAAGTTGCCATACACAAGTGAAAAGTAGTCAGGGGGTAGCATACGGTGCGCCAAGGTAAAACAACATCAGAATCATTGCTTGCATGACATGCTGCGTGCCAACCTGGTCTCATAGACTAGACGTAACATAGTTAAAGTAAATCTGGAACACTGAAATTAGTATGATATGTTACGTTTGCTGTATATATTTTTGATAAAGGCTTATTGATGAAACAGGACCATGTTTGAGACACACGTGGTTCTGAGCTTAATTCAATATCACACAGTTACAGAAATCAGGAATACAGACAGACTCAAATCTATCTGAGCTACTGTGTCCAACACACCATCAGCTGTTGTTATGTTGGGCCCCTACTGATTTTTTCCCCTATGACATGTATTGCTAAAATAGAGGTTTAAGGAAATACAGGCATGCACCACATTACTACAATAGAAAACAGCTCAATCAAGCCTGGTGGTCTTGCAAGTGTAAAAGAAAAGCTTGCTTTCATTTCATTTCAAGAAGCATCAGAAGGTAGCGTAATGGAATCATGTCTTACTGTGGTGTGTGAAGAATTCAATATTTTACCTTGTATGAGGTACAAATCACATTGTTGTAGAAGCACCTCCTCTAAGACCATGAATTAGGCTGTTTGAGAAGGTTTGAACCCTAAGTAACCTGCCTACACATAGTTTGAAGTACAATGCCAACATAGCTACTGTAGTAGGTCAAAGCTGTGCACTGGAAAACCTTGGTAGAGCATGGGTGGAATAGGCATTGTAGTGCCCATGTGAATTTATGTATTTTCTGGCTTCAGACCAATCCCTATTCTCACTGTTTTTAATGAACTTCTGTCGAGGTTTAAGCCACTAAATATAAACATTTAGAATTAACCAAATGGTTTAAAGTTATGATTTTGTTCATATTAGTAATTAATCCATGACATACAATATTGATATAAAGTATCATACTATTTTTATAGTATAATGTTGCAGTATAAAACAATTATTAGTGGTTGAAACACACACTCAGACAAACACACACATGCACACGCACACACACACACACACTCTCACTCAAGTAGCATATACCCAGATTGGAGGTGGTGGGGTACATTTGCTAGAACTCTGTGCAAGAATAGTCTCAGGCTCTGATTACATTACCTCTAAAAGAGAAGGATGGAGATAGAGGAGGGAGGAATGGAGGGAAGGAGAAGAGGGGGTCACCCCCGCTATTAAAATCAATAAGCATTGATTCAAAGGTGGCTAAAGGTGATGTGTGTGTACATGATCCTTCAGGTCTCTGAGTCTGACTCTCAGACATACTAGAGAGATATGGAAAGAGAGGGGGGGATAGAGAGAGACAGCGAGAGAGATAGAGGAGTGCATTTAGAGAAAGGTAAGATGATAGCTTGGCAGAAACAAAATGAAAGAAGGAAGGAAGGAATACAGAGCGATAAAGAACAGAGAGAGAAAAGAGAGAAAGATGGAGGGAGAATTCATGTTTGGTGGAATCAATACAGAGAGGTGGAACAGAGAACAATGGCCTCAGAGGAGAGGTGAGTCAGTGGTGCAGGTCTAATACTCTCTCTCTCTCTCTCTCTCTCTCTCTCTCTCTCTCTCTCTCTCTCTCTCTCTCTCTCTCTCTCTCTCTCTCTCTCTCTCTCTCTCTCTCTCTCTCTCTCTCTCTCTCTCTCTTCCCCCTTCTCTTCCTCTATTGTTTTCTTTCATCCTCTCTCACTCTCTCTCCTTGTTCTTTTTCGTCCTCTCTATGCTTAATCTCTCTCCCTCTCTCTCTTTCTCTGTATCTGTATCCTTTTCTCTCGACCTCTCTCACTCTCCCTCTCAGCATCCTTTTCTCTCTCTCTCTCCCCCTCTCTAGCCGCCTCTCTCTCTCTCTCTCTCTGCAACTATCTCTCTCTTTCGCCATCTCTCAGTATGCAGAGCAGATAGGAGTCCTCCGCCTACAGCAACCCTGCCATGACACGAAGCCACTTCCTTATGGAAAACAAATCTCGCACAACACAATTCAGCTACACACATGCGCACACACACACACACACACACACACACACACACACACACACACACACACACACACACACACACACACACACACACACACACACACACACACACACACACACACACACACACACACACACACACACACACACACACACACACACACACACACACACACCCACTTCTCCATTTCTATCAGCACTTGAGTGTACCCAGGCCTTAATTAGTTCTTGATGAATGAGCCCAGAAGATGCTGTTCTTTCATTTCCCTTGTTGCCAGATATTCCACTAATCGTAGTGAAAAGTATCCTTATTGCGCTGCTGTGACTGAGAGGCGACCAGTACCAGCCACTCTGATTGGCTGGCTTGGCTAAATAACACCACTCCAGTCCAACAGAAGAAGAGGAGGACGGGATAAGATACGTACAACTTTTACACTGACTCCCTGACTCGCTCCTTCAGACTTTCTACACATCCTCTCAAGTAAACGACTTACACTACTATCCTCTCCTCCGAGTATAAAAACAGATTTGGATGTCTAAATATACACATCTGAAACTCCTTAGTCCTTCGCTAATACAATAATGGTCTTTTTTTTTCAACACCTTATTATGTTAATGAAGGCAGAGAATCGACAGGAGAGAAGATTAAAATACAAACAAATAAATAATCATGTTCATTAATACAGAAAAAAAATGCCCTTGTCTCTGCCCTGCATGGCTGAGCCATGTTCAGTAGGCAATGGCTGTGGAACTTGCAGATACAAATGTCACGAATTGAGTTGATGTGATTCCTTATTCTATGTGTCAGAGAGGCATGTTTGTTCTATGTTATTCATTTCTATCTGTAGAAATTGTGCGCTGCTTAGCGTGGCCCCGTCTTGTAATGGATTGGTGGTGACTTTACCGTCATCGACGATGCTGACCACCACTCCATTCCCTGTGATGTTCCTGCTCCACACTGGCATCACGTTCAGGTCAAAGTGACTGGCGCTGTATTGGCCATGGTTGAACTGTAGTAAAACACAGGTACATAGAATAAAACACAGTCACAAACACACGCACACAATCATATGTCACAAAGATAATAGCTGTACGACAAAACTTGCACACTCTTAGAGAAAAGATGACACCTAAAAGGGTTCTTCGGCTGTCCTCATAGGATAATCCTTTGAAGAACACTTTTTGGTGCCAGGTAGAGACCTTTTGGTTCCAAGTAGAACCATTTTGGGTTGAACAACCCTTTCCACAGAGGGCTCCTCATGGAACCCAAAAGGGTTCTACCTGGAACCAAAACGTTTCTACTACTGTACAATCACATAACGAATCATATGTCCCTCACTTATGGCCATTTAAATCCACTTCTTATTCCCTCATCCGCTCACTCCCTCTCTTCTCTCACTCCTTAAGTCACTCACTCCTGTAGTGCTATTTAAATCAATTCAGGTAGGGAAGCCTTTTCACCCTCTTCTGTTCAACACTCTGCCAACAAAAGGCATCACAGAACCTACCTTAGTGGCCACTGAATCTCATGCTAAGTAGAAGTTGAGAACAAAAGTGGGTTGGCGAGATGAGGAGAAATGCAGTCAGTCAAAAGGGGGAATGTGTGTGTATTTTTGTGTTTGTGTGCATGTGTGAGTGTGTGTGTGTGTCCGTCCATGTATGCGTGTGTGTTTTCCTCAGTGTGTGTGTGTGTGTGTGTGAGTGTGTACCCGAACGTCACAGACCCTTGACTAAACACAGTGCTGAAAAGGTTCAGGGTAGCGCTCGAGGGAGGCCCTACTCTCCGCACATCAAAACAGCCTCCATAACACACCCCATGTGGCGAGGAGAGAGAGTAGAGAGAGCCAGGAGCAGAATTACCCATAAGCCTCTCCGCTCCCCACAACCAGCACACAGCGCCCATTCAGTCACACACACACACACACACACACACAAACACCGTAAACCCACACAGGCACAAAACAAACAAGAGCCTTCCCCAAAATGTCAAACCCCCTCACATGCACAAAGACAATTTGATATTTAAAGTGAGTGTTTTGAGAGGTTTCTATTCCACCGTTGTTCTCAGAGTGAAGAGAGAGGGGAAGAGAGAGAAAGACAGAGAAGTAGAGCGGAGAGAGGGAAAATAAAGCGAGGAGAAGAGAAAAAAGGGAGAGACAGCGAGAGAGAGAGAGAAATATAGGTAAAGAGCGCAAGTTAATGAGCAAGGGAGGGGGGGATGGAATGAGGAGAGGAGAAAAAATGGGGAAGAGAGCAAAAAAGAGATGTAGAGATGGAGGGAGAGCAGCTCAGATGAGTCTAACTAAACACAATAGATAAATAGTGCTCTGTGGCGGGGGGGGGGGGGGCGCCAGGGGAGCAGCACTGCTTTGTAGTGGGAGAAGAAAAGGCCTGCCAGATGAATGGAGCCAGCGTCCACCAGAACAGGCCTGGCCCTAGGGAATCCACCAGCACACTGGGGGGACGGCGCTCAGCATAAGGGACGGATGGGTACACACACACACACACACACACAGAAATAAGTGCACACACACTTTCACGCATACAGAAAAACCCACATACACACACACACAAGTAGCCTACGTACACACCCACACACATATACTCAGTGGTGACCCGTCATTCAGGGTCACCACTGTTTTGAGCCCCACATTTTTTGCAGAAATAAAATACGTTTTTGCCTGTTTGCATGTTATTTTGGCATTAATATGTGTCACATATCAGTTTGCAAAAAAAATAAATTGAGTTGAGTTAATAAAGCTGCATAAAAACATGGTCTCTTTTTTGTTTTCTTGAGTAAGGCAGCTCCAAAATGTAGGTGTTTCAGCCTAGCTCAGTGCTTTCTGTGGTGGCGGGGCAAGCCAGAGGAAAATACTGAGCGTTGGGCCGTGATTGGCTCAGTGTTCTGTCACTCATGAGGACACTACGTCACTGCCAAGTCTAAGGGTAGAGTGAGAAAATTCTAGCCCCTTGGGTGCTGCCATAGTTACATTAGAAGTGCCCATCCAAGAAGGCTCAAGGTCATTGGCAACAGATAGAATGATGTCAAATCACGTTATACGTACAGTAGCTTTGAATGGACTGATCATGTCAACATCATACTTTCAAAATCTTAGCTAGCAGTCATCATTATGAATCAAGTCGACAATCTACTGGCAAATCCTTTTTAATCCTTGTCATTTGAAGAGAAATAATGAAGAGAAACTATACATAAAACGTATCGGTGCTCATCAGACATTGAACATAAACATTACACAACAAGTTGGAAATCACAAATTCAACAATGAGTGGTTTGGAAGGAATCAGTGGCTAACTGCAAGCATTGCAAAGCAATCACTAGCCTGCTATTCAGTGGAGTGGCCATGGACGATTTGTGCCGCACCCAAAAGAACTGTAAAACTAGGAACTGCGAAAACTTGACTTCAGTGAGTTTAAGAAAATTGGGAAATCGGGAATAAATTAGCTCCGACTGGGAAAATGTGTTTTGTACGGTCATCCAACTCGGAATTGTAAATCAAGCCTCTTTCTAGACTAGAGCTACCACCTGAAGATCAATGACGTCATCATGATCAACCTTGTTTTTTTTTCAGAGTTCCCAGTTGTTTTGAAAGCACCATAAATCCAGAGAATGACAGATTTTGATGAAAATATTTGCTCACGAAGGACCGCCACGCCACCTTCCTGTTCAAGCGAGCACAGCACAACAAGGTGAGTCCAGAAATGTATTGTATGCTGCTGCAAAAATTGTGTAATATGCCAGGGAGATATGTGTACTGTAGCTAAGAAAGTAATACTAAGTGCATGTTGTCTAGTAAGATGTTAGTAGCCCATGTGCCTCACCCTAATAATTTGGTCTATTTACCCCTCTTTATTTTGTCTACTGTTCTGACTTGGTGGTGCACATGTAGCTTATAATCTGTTTTAGAGAAATGTAATCATCAAATATTGTTAGAGCTTTCGATGTCTGCTTATATGCCCCCTTTATTTATCTTACGGTTCTGACTTGGTGTACAGGGAGAACACTGTATGAACGGCCCATGTCCTGAATTCTGTCGCTGTACATTTCAAAAGTGCTAAACAAATAGTTATATTGACTACGTCCATCCTAGCTCGCTCATTAATGTCTTAATATAAATTATGAATTGCCTCTTATCCGCTTGTTGTCCCCTTATGCCATAGTTTGCACATCTCAATTGTCAGTAGAAACCACATTTGTTTAAGCAAGTCAGCCATGTCATCTATGTTTTTTTAAAGGCAGATAATGAGGCTGAATTAACTGTTTTGCTGCCAGAAAAGGCTCCGCTGATAGCCAGGTGTAGCAGTGGTAAGATGTTGGGACAGCTTTATGTAGGCCCTAACAGTTTGTGGGCACAGTTTGTCACCGTTTTTCCCCACCAAGATTCACATGCTAAAATCACCACTGCATATACACATGCACGCGCAAGCACACACACACAAAATGCACATGCGCAGATATACTTCCACTCACACCCAAACAAATACACAACTTCCAGAGAGAACAACCTTGACAGAACAACACTGGATACGCAGGAGTGTAGAATATATTGTATGTGTGTTACAAGTGCACGTGACACTGTCAGGATACCAATCATAGACTTAGACCAACTGTGAGTGAGTAGACAAACACACACTATGAGATCAGATACAGTAGACATAAACACACACACCACATCTGGTCCTGGCAGGCTACCAACCCTGGGCAGATTACTGACCCTCAATCAATATCCATGTCCACTAGAGGCTGATTAAACAGAACGGATAAAAAGAGAGGGAGAGAGAGAGGAAAGAGAGAGAGGAAAGAGAGAGGAAAGAGAGAAATATGGAGAGAACGAGAAGGGGAGAGAGAGGAATACACACAACGTCCTCTCACTGTCAACGGCGTTTATTTTCAGCAAACTTAACATGTGTAAGTATTTGTATGAACATAACAAGATTCAACAACTGAGACATAAACTGAACAAGTTCCACAGACATGTGAGTAACAGAAATGGAATAATGTGTCCCTGAACAAAGGGGGGGGGGGTCAAAATCAAAAGTAACAGTCAGAATCTGGTGTGGCCACCAGCTGCATTAAGTACTGCAGTGCATCTCCTCCTCATGGACTGCACCAGATTTGCCAGTTCTTGCTGTGAGATGTTACCTCACCCTTCCACCAAGGCACCTGCATGTTCCCAGACATTTCTGGGGGGAATGGCCTTAGCCCTCACCCTCCGTCCCAGACGTGCTCAATGGGATTGAGATCCGGGCTCTTCGCTGGCCATGGCAGAACACTGACATCCCTACCTTGCAGGAAATAAACCACAGAACGAGCAGTATGGCTGTTGGCATTGTCATGCTGGAGAGTCATGTCAGGATGAGCCTGCAGGAAGGGTACCACATGAGGGAGGAGGATGTCTTCCCTGTAACGCACAGTGTTGAGATTGCCTGCAATGACAACAAGCTCAGTCCGATGATGCTGTGACACCCCGCCCCAGACCATGATGGACCCTCCACCTCGATCCCGCTCCAAAGTACAGGCCTTGGTGTAACGCTCATTCCTTTGACGATAAACGCAAATCCGACCATCACCCCTGTTGAGACAAAACCGTGACTCGTCAGTGAAGAGCACTTTTTGCCAGTCCTGTCTGGTCCAGTGACGCCCATAGGCGACGTTGTTGCCGGTGATGTCTGGTGAGGACCTGCCTTACAACAGGCCTACAAGCCCTCAGTCCAGCCTCTCTCAGCCTATTGTGGACAGTCTGGTGTAACTCGAGCAGTTGTTGTTGCCATCCTGTACCTGTCCCGCAGGTGTGATGTTCGGATCTACCGATCCTGTACAGGTGTTGTTACACGTGGTCTGCGACTGCGAGGACGATCAGCTGTCCGTCCTGTCTCCCTGTAGCGCTGTCTGAGACGTCTCACAGTACGGACATTGCAATTTATTGCCCTGGCCACATCTGCAGTCCTCATGCCTCCTTGCAGCATGCCTAAAGCACGTTCACGCAGATGAGCAGGGACCCTGGGCATCTTTCTTTTGGTGTTTTTCAGTAGAAAGGCCTCTTTAGTGTCCTAAGTTTTCATAACTGTGGCCTTAATTGCCTACCGTCTGTAAGCTATTAGTGTCTTAACAACCGTTCCACAGGTACATGTTCATTAATTGTTTATGGTTCATTGAACAAGCATGGGAAACTGTGTTTAAACCCTTTACGAGGAAGATATGTGAAGTTATTTGGATTTTAAATTATCTTTGAAAGACAGGGTCCTGAAAAAGGGACGTTTCTTTTTTTGCTGAGTTTATATACTGTATAATACATTTTGGGCCAGGATAAACCTCTCTAGCCTGACCATATGAAACCTGGAATTCCCTCACATCCAACAGAGAAAAGTAATTATTCCACTCTCACTATTCTTTCTTTCTTTGTCTCTCTCCCTACCCTCCATCTTCCCCTGAGAACTGACCTGTCAGTCATTCGTTGCCATGGTTCATCAGAACTGGGGACATAGCCCACCCCTCAGCCACAGGGCTCTGTCAGATTAGCAGTTTAGTGTTTTTAGTCATGAATCTTGTTCTGGAGGCAGGTCTGCAGAGTGATCACGAGCTGGCACAGCCACAAAGTCATAAAACAGGATTTTAAACCTAACCGTAACCTTAACCCTAACTTTAAACAGACTGCTAACCCTAATGCCTAACCCTAACCTTAAATTAAAGCTGCAATATGTAACTTTTTGAGCGACCCGACCAAATTCACATAGAAATGTGAGTTATAGATATGTCATTCTCATTGAAAACAAGTCTAAGAAGCGATAGATCTGTTCTATGTATGCTATTTCTATGCTTCCCATTTTTTAGATGTGTTTTTTGTGTCTTTTCCTTTCGGTTTTGTACACTAGCTTCAAACAGCTGAAAATACAATATTTTTGGTTATTGAAAATATATTTCACAGCGTTTTAGATGGTACAATGATTCTCTACACTCTGAGTGCTTGTTTTGTAATATAAACTGAAATTAGACAAATTATTACAATTTTAGCAACCAGGAAATGGCGGAACGATTTCTGCATATTGCATCTTTAAGACCAAAAAGCACATTTAAAAAAAATACATTTGTACAATATAGCCAATTTTTACACTGCAGCTGGCCCATATAGCGGAAATCACTCAGTTCTGCCTCCAGGCCAAGATTCATGACAATAAACGTCAACCTGTGTCAGATTACACACTCACATGTCAATCAAAACTCAGGTCTAGGTGTACGGTTGTGGAGTAAATTATTACATGTAATGAGTTACATGAAATCTGATTACAAAAAACTTGAACTGTCAACTGAATTTTGAAAAGCTAGATGATTATCTGTTGGATTACTTTTAAATTGAGAAAGAAAAAAAGGTGCAAGTTAAAGTTTGTTCAAACCACAAGTCAGAGACCACTCTGATGACACATCAATTGCGTTTGATGGCTCCTTTTTGTCTTCTTCTAATGCCTCATAGGGGGAAAGTAATCCAGAAGTAATCAGATAACGTTACTGAGTTTGGGTTATCCAAAAATTACGTTACTGATTACATTTTTGGACAGGTAACTAGTAACTGTAATGGATTACATTTAGAAATGAACCTACCCAACCCTGCTTAGGTGTGTGTATATTTGTTTGTCTGGACGTGAATATCTGTATGATACACTACACGGCCAAAAGTATGTGGACACCCCTTCAAATTAGTGGATTCCGCTATTTCACACACCCGTTGCTGACAGGGGTATAAAATCTACATTGGCAGTAGAATGTCCCATACTCAAGAGCTCAGTGACTTTCAACGTGGCACTGTCATAGGAAGCCACCTTTCCAACAAGTCAGTTCGTAAAAATTGTCTGTCCTCTGTTTCAACACTCACTACTGAGTTCCAATCTGCCTCTTGAAGCAACGTCAGCACAAGAGCTGTTTATCGGGAGCTTCATGAGATAGGTTTCCATGGCCGAGCAGCTGACACAAGCCTAAGATCACCATGTGCAATGCCAAGCGTTGGCTGGAGTGGTGTAAAGCTCACCGTCATTGGACTATGGAGCAGTGGAAATGCGTTCTCTGGAGTGAACGTCTGACAGTCCGACGGACGAATCTGGGTTTGGCGGATGCCAGGAGAACGCTACCTGCCCGACTGCATAATGGTGCACGACTGCAATAATGGTCTGGGGCTGTTTTTCATGGTTCGGGCTAGGCCCCTTAGTTCCAGTTAAGGGAAATCTTAACACTACAGAATACAATGACATTCTAGACGATTCTGTGCTTCCAACTTTGTGGCAACAGTTTGGGGAAGGCCCAAAACGAGGTCCATACAGAAATGGTTTGTTGAGATCGGTTTGGAAGAACTTGACTGGCCTGCACAGAGCCCTGACCTCAACCCTATCGAACACCTTTCGGATGAATTGGAACGCCGACTGCCTAGTCGCCCAACATCAATGCCCGACCTCACTAATGCTCTTGTGGTTGAATGGAAGCAAGTCCCCGCATAAATGTTCCAACATCTAGTGGAAAGCCTTCCCAGAAGAGTGGAGGCTGTTGTTGCAGCAAAGGGGGGAGCAACTCTATATTACTGCCCGTGATTTTGGAATGAGATGTTCGATGAGCAGATGTCCACATACTTTTGGCTATGTAGTGTATTTTTGTGTGTAAGTGTTTTTTCTATGTATGTGTGTGTTTTACTACATCAACTAAACTATATTTCCCAGGCCTCTTGCTGTTCACAGACACACACATGCACAATAACACACACTCTGGGAGAGACCCACCAGTTCCCACTGCATGGGCCAGAGAGGGTCGTTGAAGGTCAAGGAATGACTCAGTTGGTCTTCAGTCTTCAAAGAGTCCTGTCGACGGCTGGGTAACTCACTCTGCTGCTCCTGCAACTCTGACAGACAGACAGACAGACAGACAGGAACATATGAGACGTGGGTATGAATACGCTCTACAATTTAGTGTTAGCCTGTGAGTGAGCTAGCGCGCAAGCGTTTCACTGCACCTTTTATACATCCTCTAAAGTGTTTACGTGAGTTTTTTTTAATCCATTGTAATGGGGATATGCCTTTATTTTAGCCATTGTGTGTGTGTGTGTGTGTGTGTGTGTGTGTGTGTGTGTGTGTGTGTGTGTGTGTGTGTGTGTGTGTGTGTGTGTGTGTGTGTGTGTGTGTGTGTGTGTGTGTGTGTGTGTGTGTGTGTGTGTGTGTGTGTGTGAATAAGTGCGTGTATTTGTTTTGGTGTGTGCGTGTGTATGCGCGCGAGTGCGCACGTGCGTGTTTGTGTGTGTATGTGTGTGTATGTGTGTGTTGTTGTTGCTGTGTACTCTGAGACCAGGAAGTCCCTCCACTCCACCCAGTGGTGAAAGGCCTCCCAGAATTCCCCTCTCTCTAGTGATGTGGAATACTGCCGCCATATTACCATAGCATTACCATATCATTACCATAACATTAAAACAGCACAGCTTGTGTTGGTGTCTGTGGACATGATATCAG